>NC_041380.1:548335017-548337467 GCF_002162155.2 Triticum dicoccoides | reverse complement strand
TCGCGGGCCGGGAGGCCCGGATCCGGCCCCCGCGGCCCGGAGTCGCCGCCGCCAGCCTCGCCTACCCCGCCGCCTTGCCGCCCGCCGCGCCGCCCCGCCATCCGCCGGAGCTCCACGCCGGAGTCGGGCGCCGCGCCGCCTGCCACCTCGACGGCCGAGCCGGCCCCGCCGCCCCTCGCCGCGGACGCTGCCGCGACCGCCCTCCACCGGCCTACCTCGATGCCGGCCAAGCCCCGGCCTCCTCTTCTTCATCTCCAGCAAGTCTCCGGCGGTGAACAGTAGAATATGGCGAGCCTCGGGAACCGTGCAAATCTGGATCTAAAATATCCCGGTTGACTTTCTCCTTCGAACCCTAATTTTTTATGCCTACTTTGACCTGCCGTATCTCCGCATCCGTAGCTCCGTTTTGGGCATATAGTATATCAAAATGTTCGCCTCGACGAGTACATCATTTCGTTCCATTGAATCATTTTCATTTGAGTTCATCTTGATGCCCGAAATGCTGCTAGAAGGAGGCTTCGTGAGTTAATTGTCAGATCTGCTAGTTCATCTTAGACTTTTGTCATTTTTGCCATGATTATTGTGTGCATGCTATGCCTGTGAGTCCTTCATATGTTTTGTTAAGGATTTTGTCTTCTTTCCAGAGGTGCAACCCATGAATTTTTAGGATGTGTGTGGTGACTTGTGCAAGCTTGCAAAGTGAGGCACCCGGGAAATCTGTTTTCAGAGACTTAGTTGTTTTCACCAAGTCTGGGATTATTTAGTTCATGATGCCATATGTTGAGCTTGTTTCCTAGTGATCCGTGCCTCTTTTGGGGATGATCAGTAAAGGAGTTTTGTTAATCATGTTATGCTATATCCATCCATGTCTTTGTTTGCAATTATGGAGCACCCTAGCTTGAGTCAATCGAACTCTACTTTTGCTTCATGGTGAATCTGGGCAGATCGTCAACTCGTTTGCGATTTTGCCGATGTTATTGTAGTTGATCCGTGCTTGCCATGCCATTGTTTTTGACATGTCTAGCTAGAATTTTGTGCCTTCTTAATGGATATATGCTTGCCTTGCCATGACTTGCACCGTAGTGAGTGCATCGAGACTGTTTACATGCCTTCGTGAGTTATATTTCAGCATGTCTCAGTTTTCACTAAGTCTGAAAACTGATTGTGTTTTAGCTATGTTCGTGTGCCCGTTAGTATATTTTGTGAACCCTTTTGGCCCTAGGTCACTTTGAGTCTTTTGTTAAGCTTGTTGAGTAGCTCCATGCCATATTCTTACTTGTCTTAATCAGGTCATGTATCATGTTGTTTTTCTGCTCCGAAGAGGGCTTCGTGATCTGAAATTTCAGACAAGTGTTAATTTCACAAAGTCTGGAATCTGTTTTGCATTTGCGTTTTTTCCATGCTTGTTTGAACCTCTTAATGGATGAATTGGCCGTGGCTCAGTGCTAGTCTTTTGTTAAGCATCTTGCGTGCATCCCTGCCATGTATTTTGTTGTCATGTTTGGCGGCTGTAGCATGCTCATTGCATTGCATTTAGAGGCCTACTTGCTGTAAATCGCAGACCGGTGTCATTCGTAAAACGCTTGCCATTTCCAAACCGTAACTCCGATTCCGATGATCTTTATATCGTTTTCAAGCGATTTCATCTAATCTTTCCAGTGGCACCCTTGGAATTCCAAGTTGAGGCCAGGTTCATGCTTTTCCTGTCATATCTTGCATTTTGCATCCCGCATCGCATCCCGCATAACATATCTTCATTTCATCTTATTGCTTGGTCTTGCACGTGGTTGATTGTATCCTTGTTACTTGTTTGTCTTGTTGGGTAGAGCCGGGAGACGAGTTCGCTACTGAGGAGCCCGTTGAGTGTGCTTTTGAGGATCCAGTCAATTCTGACAACTGTGCAGGCAAGATGATCATACCCTCGAAATCACTACTATCTTTGCTATGCTAGTCTGCTCGCTCTTGCTATGCCAATGCTACGATGCCTACCTTTTGTTTGTCAGCCTCCCAATTTCCATGTCAAACCTCTAACCCACCTTGTCCTAGCAAACCGTTGATTGGCTATGTTACCGCTTTGCTCAGCCCCTCTTATAGCGTTGCTAGTTGCAGGTGAAGATTGGAGGCTGTTCCTTGTTGGAACATAATTTTTTTAATTTACTTGTTGGGATATCATTATATTGATATGCTATCTTAATGCATCTATATACTTGGTAAAGGGTGGAAGGCTCGGCCTCTCGCCTAGTGTTTTGTTCCACTCTTGCCGCCCTAGTTTCCGTCATATCGGTGTTATGTTCCCGGGTTTTTGCGTTCCTTACGCGGTTGGGTTATAATGGGAACCCCTTGATATTCCGCCTTGATTAAAGCTTTTCCAGCAATGCCCAACCTTGGTTTTACCATTTGTCACCTAGCCTTTTCTTTCCCTTGGGTTCTACAGACTCAAGGGTCATCTT
>NC_041380.1:548305024-548334781 GCF_002162155.2 Triticum dicoccoides | reverse complement strand
ACCGTCAGCCACCGGTGGCTACCAGGGGCAACTCTGGCCTGGCCTACCGGAAGTTTGGACAATCTGAGTGTGCCCTGAGAACGAGATATGTGCAGCTCCTATCAGGATTTGTCGGCACATTCGGGCGGTGTTGCTGGTCTTGTTTTAACCTGTCGAAGTGTCTTGAATTACCGAGATACCAAGTCTGATCGGAACGTCTTGGGAGGAGGTCTATTCCTTCGTTGACCGTGAGAGCTTGTCATGGGCTAAGTTGGGACTCCCCTGCAGGGATTGAACTTTCGAAAGCCGTGCCTGCGGTTATGGGCAGATGGGAATTTGTTAATGTCCGGTTGTAGATAACTTGAACCTTAATTAATTAAAATGAATCAACTGAGTGTGTTACCGTGATGGCCTCTTCTCGGCGGAGTCCGGGAAGTGGACACGGTGTTGGAGTTATGCTTGCGCAGGTTGTTCTTCTAGCTTCTCGCTCGTGCTTTGCCTCCTCTTCTCGCTCTCTTTTGCGAATAAGATAGCCACCATATATGCTAGTCGCTTGCTGCAGCTCCACATATATTTTGCCCTACCCTTCCTATAAGCTTAAATAGTCTTGATCGCGAGGGTGCGAGATTGCTGAGTCCCTGTGGCTCACAGATACTATAACTCCAGATGGAGGTCCAGGTGATTCTGCTCCAGGTGACGAGTACGAGCTCAAGTGGGAGTTCGACGAGGACTCTCAGCATTATTATGTTTCCTTTCCTGATGATCAGTAGTGGTGCCTAGTTGGGGTTCGATTCAGGGCCTTGTCGCATGTTGGGTTTTTCTTCTATTTCGGCGCCGTAGTCGGGCCATGAGTGTTTGTATGATGGATGTTATTTATGTACTTTGATGTGACGTGGCAAGTGTAAGCCAACTATGTACCTTCCCCTTTTATTATGTATTGCATGGGATGTTGTGATGATTGCCTAACTTGCGACATTGCTTTCAATGCGGTTATGTCTCTAAGTCGTGCCTCGACACGTGGGAGCTATAGCCGCATCGAGGGCGTTACAAGTTGGTAATCAGAGCCTTCCCCGACCTTAGGAGCCCCATTGCTTGATCGTTTTAGCAGCCGAGTTGTGTCTAGAAAAAAAATTGTTTTGAGTCACTTAGGAATTATATATCGGAGAGATTAGGAATTCTTTTTACTTCCCAGTCTCCTCATCACTCTGGTAAGGCATTCTGACGTAGAGTTTTGACTCTTCTCTTCTCAAATTTCACAAAAAAAAATTTAGGATCACGCGAGTATCTTGGAATCGTTCCGATGGCTTATGATGAGAACATTGTCTTGGTGCCTCTTGTCAGGGGTTTAGTGGAAGTGTCCCGGGGAGTTGAGCTCTGAGGTGTTGTCATCATAATTCTATCGTTGCAATTCTGGAATACTTGAGATATGTTCGCCGACATCGAAAATCTCTTTTATGCAGTTCGTTGGTGAGATAACCTCGACGCCACCCAGTACTGGGGCGGGAGTTCGGGAGTATCGCCATAACTTGTATAACGGATGCTTTTCGAAGGTTGAGGTAGATGGTTTCCGAAGTTTTCTTGGTTATGTGTTGAAGGATGGATACAGCTGGATGTAGGATTTGCTAGTTTGGGTGAGATATTATGCTTCCCCTGTATCCCCAACACCTGATTGCATAACCGGAAAGGTTCGGGAGTTTCATAGGTGGGAATTCTAGTAGCTCTAGTTCTTCTTCCACGGATATTGGTTTGAGATTGGGATTTCTTACCGATTATTCGTTCTTGATCCGTACCTTGTTGATTTATTTCTATACCTTAATTATACGTGGCTTCTCAATTTATGGATATGTGACCATTTGAAGAGGAATGCATTCGTTCATTTTTATTCGGATGTGAAGACTATATGTTGCAATTTTCATTCCGTTGGTTTCAGCTTCATTTTTCTGGCTATGTGCTAACGGTGGTCAACCTCTTCAGGATGGCTCCCGCTAAGAGCACCAGTCAGAACCAGAATCAAGATCCGCCACCGCCTCCACCTCCTCCAGAGGCATGGCAAGCTGTGATGGCCGCAACCAATGCAAACACACAGCTGATCATGCAAATTCTTCAAGAGCGCAATCAAGGCAGTCAAGGGAATCAAGGCAGCAATCAGAGTCACTTTGCTACACTCAACCAGTTCCTTGCTAATGGGCCAAAGACTTTTAGTAATTGTGTTGAGGCAACCGATGCTGATGATTGGCTTATGGATCTGTGTAAGCATTTCGAGTGCAGTAATGTCAGGCCTGAGGACTTTGTCAAGTTCGCTTCCTTCCAACTCAAAGATCAAGCTGTAGAATGGTTCCAGCAGTACAAGGATTCCAGAGGTGGACGTGTTATCACTTGGGATGATTTCCATCGAGATTTCCAAGCTCATCATATTCCGCAGAGCATGGTTGAAAGCAAGCGTGAGGAATTCCGCAATCTGAAGCAAGGCTCTTTGTCTGTCTATGACTACAACAAGTTGTTCCAGAAGCTTGCCTGCTTTGCCAAGTAGGACGTGTCTGATGAGAAGAGCATGATATATCAGTTCAGGGGTGGTCTCAGAGAAGATATTCAGCTCGCTCTTGTTCTCTTTGAGCCCTTGAGATATGATGAGTTCTACAACATGGCACTGAAGCAAGAGGCTGCTCAGTTGAGGTGTGTTGCTTCCAGGAAGCGAGTCAGAGATGTTACTCCTTCTTCCTCTACTCAAGTGGCCAAGCAGCAGAAGTTTTGGCTTCCTCCTCCTCCGTTCCATCAGCCGTATCAGCAGAAGAGCAAAGGTGGCAGTGGTTCTTCCCACCCACCCAACCCTGGCTTTCAGAACAAGACTTCGTCTCAAGCTCCAAGATCGAGTGCTCCGTATCACCGTCCGCTTTCAGAGGTCACGTGCAACAAGTGCCAACAGAAGGGTCACTATGCCAACAAGTGTTTCAACCAGAGGCGTCTTCCTCCTCCTCATCCTGTCAGATCGGCAAGTACAGCTGTGGTCAAGCATAACCCCAAGCACGCCAAGGTCAATTTGATGAATGCAGCTCAGGCAGAGGACTCGTCAGATGTGATCATGGGTAACCTTCCTGTTAATGATAAACCTACAAAAGTTATTTTTGACACTGGTGCATCGCATTGCTTCATCTCGAAACCTTTTGCATCTAAGCATGAGTTGACTTCCCAAGTTATGCATAAACCGTTAGCAGTCGTCTCTCCGGGTAAATGTTTGCTTGCTAATCACGAGATTCCGGATATTTCTATCATGATGGGTGATTTCAAGTTTCTAGCTTCTCCAATTGTTCTTGGTAACTCGGATATTGATCTTATTCTTGGGATGGATTGGCTTTCTAAGCACAAGGCTCAGCTTGATTGTGCAGCCAGGCAGATTCAATTGACTCATTCATCTGAGGATGTAATTGTCTTTGCCGCTCAGGATAATACCATTCGTCTGTTTTCTCTTAATGAGAAGGGTGAATTGGATGCCATCTCTCAAATTCCAGTCGTTTGCGAATATCAAGACGTCTTTCCAGAAGAGCTCCCAGGAATGCCTCTGCACCGGCCAGTGGAATTCGTTATTGAACTTGAGCCTGGCACGGAACCTGTGTGCAAACGTCCTTACAAGCTCGGACCTGAAGAGTTGAAGGAGCTGAAGAAGCAACTCGATTAGCAAGAAAGAATGGGTCTCATCCGGCCTAGTTCTTCTCCGTGGGGTTGTGGTGTTCTTTTTGTGAAGAAGAAGGATGGAACGGACCGACTTTGTGTTGATTACCGTCCAGTGAACAAGAAGACCATCAAGAACAAATACCCACTTCCCAACATCAATGAGCTGTTCGAACAACTCAAAGGTGCCCAAGTATTCTCCAAGCTTGATCTCCGTATGGGTTATCACCAGATTCGCATTCGTGAAGAAGATATTCCCAAGACAGCATTCAGAACAAGCTTTGGTTCATATGAATACACTGTCATGTCTTTTGGCCTCGCCAACGCTCCTCCGACGTTCTCTCGCATGATGAATTTCATCTTCAATTCCTACACTAATGACTTCGTTTTGGTCTATCTCGACGACATTCTGGTTTTCTCGAAGAACAAGGAAGATCATGCCAAGCATTTGCGTTTGGTGCTTGATAAGCTCAGGGAACATCAGTTCTACGCCAAGTTCTCCAAGTGTGAATTTTGGCTCGATGAG
Source organism: Triticum dicoccoides (assembly GCF_002162155.2). NCBI lineage: Eukaryota > Viridiplantae > Streptophyta > Magnoliopsida > Poales > Poaceae > Triticum > Triticum dicoccoides. The sequence goes on along the minus strand of NC_041380.1, from coordinate 548,330,610 downwards.
GTTCTTTATCTTGGTCATATCATCTCTGCCAAGGGCATTTCCGTAAATCCCGAGAAGGTGTCCGCAATTGTGAGTTGGGAACCTCCTCAGAATGTGAAGCAACTCCGCAGTTTTCTCGGTCTCGCAAGCTATTGCCGAAGATTCGTTGAAAACTTTTCTAAGATCGCGAAGCCGCTCTCAAATCTTCTTTAGAAGCACGTCAAGTACGTTTGGTCTCCGGAGTGTGATATTGCTTTCAACACTTTGAAAGAGAAGTTGATCACTGCTCCAGTTCTGACTCCGCCTGATGAATCCAAGCCGTATGAGGTCTTTTGTGATGCCTCTCTCCAAGGTCTTGGCGCAGTTTTTATGCAAGAGAAGAAAGTGGTTGCTTATACATCTCGCCAGTTGAAGCCTAATGAGAAGAACTACCCCACTCATGATCTCGTGTTGGCGGCAGTTGTGCATGCTCTTTTGACTTGGAGACATCTTCTATTGGGAAGGAAAGTGGATATTTTCACTGATCACAAGAGTCTCAAGTACATCTTCACTCAGCCAAATCTCAACCTCAGGCAAACTCGATGGGTTGAGATGATTCAAGAGTATAATCCGAGTATTGAGTATACTCCAGGCAAGGCTAATGTGATTGATGACGCTTTGAGCAGAAAGGCCTACTGCAACAGTCTGATTCTCAAGCCTTATCAACCCGAGCTTTGTGAAGCTTTCCGCAAACTTAATCTGCAAGTTGTTCCTCAAGGTTTCCTCGCCAACCTTCAAGTCTCTCCTACCTTAGAAGACCAGATTCGCCAAGCCCAGCTTCTTGATGCTATGGTGAAAAAGGTGAAGATTGGGATTGCCAAGAGTCAGTCCAAGTACAAGTGCTACCGCCTTGATGACAAGGACACTCTCTTCTTCGAGGATCGTATTGTTGTGCCCAAAGGTGACCTCCGTTATGTGATTATGAACGAGGCTCACAATTCTCTCCTCTCCATCCACCCTGGGAGCACGAAGATGTATTAGGATCTCAAGCAAGCTTATTGGTGGACTCGAATGAAGCGCGAGATCGCTCAATTCGTGAATGAATGTGATGTCTGCAGAAGAGTGAAGGCAGAACACCAAAGGCCAGCTGGTCTCCTCCAACCACTTGCTATTCCAGAATGGAAGTTTGACCACATTGAAATGGACTTCGTGACTGGGTTTCCAAAGTCCAAGCGTGGCAATGATGCTATATTTGTTGTCATCGACAAGCTCACCAAAGTGGCTCACTTTCTGCCTATCAAAGAGTCGATCACTGCAGCTCAATTGGCGGAACTCTATACCTCTCGAATTGTCTCTCTGCACGGTATTCCACAAGTGATATCTTTAGACCGTGGCAGCATTTTTACCTCCAAGTTTTGGGATTCTTTTCAGAAGGCCATGGGCACCAACACCCGCTTCAGCACTGCTTTCCATCCTCAAACAAGCGGTCAAGTCGAGCGTGTCAACCAGATTCTTGAAGATATGCTTAGGGCTTGTGTGATCTCCTTCGGCATGAAATGGGAGGATTGTCTTTCTTATGCTGAATTCTCCTATAACAACAGTTTTCAAGCAAGTTCGGGCAAGGCCCCATTTGAAATTCTGTATGGCAAGAAGTGCCGTACCCCTCTCAACTGGTCCGAAACCGGTGAACGTCAGCTTTTGGGTAATGACTTAATCACATAAGCAGAAGAAATGTGCAAAGTCATTCATGATAACCTCAAAGCAGCCTAATCCCGCCAGAAGAGCTACTATGATAGTAAGCACCGTGATTTGGCTTTCGAGATCGGAGATCATGTTTACCTCCGTGTCTCTCCTATGAAAGGTACTCGTCGCTTCGGTATCAAAGGGAAGCTTGCCCCTAGATACGTGGGACCTTTCAAGATTGTCAGCAAGAGAGGCGACCTCGCCTATCAGCTCAAGCTTCCTTCAAACTTTGCAAATGTTCATGATGTGTTCCACGTCTCTCAGCTTCGAAAGTGCTTCAAGACTCCTGACCGCACAGTCAACTTCGAGGACATTGAGCTCCAAGAAGATCTCTCTTATCGTGAGCACCCAATTGCTATTCTTGAAGAGACTGAACGCAAGACTCGCAACAAGTCAATCAAATTTCTCAAATTCAAGTGGTCACACCATTCCAACCGTGAAGCTACCTGGGAACGCGAGGATCACCTCCATTCTGAGTACCCGGAGTTCTTTCAGTCCTAGATCTCGGGACGAGATCTTTTCGTAGTGGTGGAGTGTTGTAACACCCCGGATGTAACTTTCCCAATTTGTACTCCAACTCTTGCCGTTTCCGGCGTTAAGTTATATTTATTTCTCGGGTTCGGGTCTTTGTCTCCGTGTGTTGTTTTCGTTGTCATGCATCTCATATCATGTCATCATGTGCATTGCATTTGCATACGTGTTCATCTCATGCATTCGAGCATTTTCCCCGTTGTCCGTTTTGCATTCCGGCGCTTCGTTCTCCTCCGGTGATCAATTCTAGCTTTCTTTCGTGTGTGGGGTTTAAACATTTCCGGATTGGACCGAGACTTGCCAAGCGGCCTTGGTTTACTATCGGTAGACCGCCTGTCAAGTTTCGTATCATTTGGACTCCGTTTGATACTCCAATGGTTAACCGAGGGACCAAAAAGGCCTTGTGTGTGTTGCAGCCTAACACCCCTCTAATTTGGCCCAAAACCCATCAAACTCTGCTCCATGTCCTAGAGCGTTCGATCGCGATCGCGTGGCCGAAAACCGGACCTCATTTGGACTCTCCTAGCTCCACTTATGCCTATAAATAGCCCCCCCGTTTTCGGATCTCGGATCTCTTCCAGTCCAACCCTAGTCTAAAAAAACAGATCCCCGCACCGACGGACGTGTCCGCGCCAGGCCGGACAACGTCCGCCGCTCGCCTCCACCAACCCGCCGCCGCCACGTGGTGCTGTTGCCTCACCGCCGTCGCGGGCCGGGAGGCCCGGATCCGGCCCCCGCGGCCCGGAGTCGCCGCCGCCAGCCTCGCCTACCCCGCCGCCTTGCCGCCTGCCGCGCCGCCCCGCCGCCCGCCGGAGCTCCACGCCGGAGTCGGCGCCGCGCCGCCTGCCACCTCGACGGCCGAGCCGGCCCCGCCGCCGCCGCCGCCCTCCACCGGCCTACCTCGACGCCGGCCAAGCCCCGGCATCCTCTTCTTCCTCTCCGGCAAGTCTCCGGTGGTGAACAGTAGAATCCGGCGAGCCTCGGGAACCGTGCAAATCTGGATCTGAAATATCCCGGTTGACTTTCTCCTCCGAACCCTAATCTTTTATGCCTACTTTGACCTGCCGTATCTCCGCATCCGTAGCTCCGTTTTGGGCATATAGTATATCAAATTGTTCGCCTCGACGAGTACATCATATCATTCCAGTGCATCATTTTCATTTGAGTTCATCTTGATGCCCGAAATGCTTCTAGAAGGAGGCTTCGTGAGTTAATTGTCAGATCTGCTAGTTCATCTTAGACTTTTGTCATTTTTGCCATGATTATTGTGTGCATGCTATGCCTGTGAGTCCTTCATATGTTTTGTTAAGGATTTTGTCTTCTTTCCAGAGGTGCAACCCATGCATTTTTAGGATGTGTGTGGTGACTTGTGCAAGCTTGCAAAGTGAGGCACCCGGGAAATCTGTTTTCAGAGACTTAGTTGTTTTCACTAAGTCTGGGATTATTTAGTTCATGATGCCATATGTTGAGCTTGTTTCCTAGTGATCCGTGCCTCTTTTGGGGATGATCAGTAAAGGAGTTTTGTTAATCATGTTATGCTATATCCATCCATGTCTTTGTTTGCAATTATGGAGCACCCTAGCTTGAGTCAATCAAACTCTACTTTTGCTTCGTGGTGAATCTGGGCAGATCGTCAACTCGTTTGCGATTTTGCCGATGTTATTGTAGTTGATCCGTGCTTGCCATACCATTGTTTTTGACATGTCTAGCTAGAATTTTGTGCCTTCTTAATGGATATATGCTTGCCTTGCCATGACTTGCACCGTAGTGAGTGCATCGAGACTGTTTACATGCCTTCGTGAGTTATATTTCAGCATGTCTCAGTTTTCACTAAGTCTGAAAACTGATTATGTTTTAGCTATGTTCGTGTGCCCGTTAGTATATTTTGTGAACCCTTTTGGCCCTAGGTCACTTTGAGTCTTTTGTTAAGCTTGTTGAGTAGCTCCATGCCATATTCTTACTTGTCTTAATCAGGTCATGTATCATGTTGTTTTTCTGCTCCAAAGAGGGCTTCGTGATCTGAAATTTCAGACAAGTGTTAATTTCACAAAGTCTGGAATCTGTTTTGCATTTGCGTTTTTTCCATGCTTGTTTGAACCTCTTAATGGATGAATTGGCCGTGGCTCAGTGCTAGTCTTTTGTTAAGCATCTTGCGTGCATCCCTGCCATGTATTTTGTTGTCATGTTTGGCGGCTGTAGCATGCTCATTGCATTGCATTTAGAGGCCTACTTGCTGTAAATCGCAGACCGGTGTCATTCGTAAAACGCTTGCCATTTCCAAACCGTAACTCCGATTCCGATGATATTTATATCGTCTTCAACCAATTTCATCTCATCTTTCCAGTGGCACCCTTGGAATTCCAAGTTGAGGCCAGGTTCATGCTTTTCCTGTCATATCTTGCATTTTGCATCCCGCATCGCATCCCGCATAACATATCTTCATTTCATCTTATTGCTTGGTCTTGCACGTGGTTGATTGTATCCTTGTTGCTTGTTTGTCTTGTTGGGTAGAGCCGGGAGACGAGTTCGCTACCGAGGAGCCCGTTGAGTGTGCTTTTGAGGATCCAGTCAATTCTGACAACTGTGCAGGCAAGATGATCATACCCTCGAAATCACTACTATCTTTGCTATGCTAGTTTGCTTGCTCTTGCTATGCCAATGCTATGATGCCTACCTTTTGTTTTTCAGCCTCCCAATTGCCATGTCAAACCTCTAACCCACCTTGTCCTAGCAAACCGTTGGTTGGCTATGTTACCGCTTTGCTCAGCCCCTCTTATAGCGTTGCTAGTTGCAGGTGAAGATTGGAGGCCGTTCCTTGTTGGAACATAATTTTTTTTAATTTACTTGTTGGGATATCATTATATTGATATGCTATCTTAATGCATCTATATACTTGGTAAAGGGTGGAAGGCTCGGCCTCTCGCCTAGTGTTTTGTTCCACTCTTGCCGCCCTAGTTTCCGTCATATCGGTGTTATGTTCCCGGGTTTTTGCGTTCCTTACGCGGTTGGGTTATAATGGGAAGCCCTTGATATTCCGCCTTGATTAAAGCTTTTCTAGCAATGCCCAACCTTGGTTTTACCATTTGTCACCTAGCCTTTTCTTTCCCTTGGGTTCTACAGACTCAAGGGTCATCTTATTTTAACCCACCCCCCCCCCCGGGCCAGTGCTCCTCTGAGTGTTGGTCCGAACCGTCAGCCGCCGGTGGCTACCAGGGGCAACTCTGGCCTGGCCTACCGGAAGTTTGGACAATCTGAGTGTGCCCTGAGAACGAGATATGTGCAGCTCCTATCAGGATTTGTCGGCACATTCGGGCGGTGTTGCTGGTCTTGTTTTAACCTGTCGAAGTGTCTTGAATTACCGAGATACCAAGTCTGATCGGAACGTCTTGGGAGGAGGTCTATTCCTTCGTTGACCGTGAGAGCTTGTCATGGGCTAAGTTGGGACTCCCCTGCAGGGATTGAACTTTCGAAAGCTGTGCCTGCGGTTATGGGCAGATGGGAATTTGTTAATGTCCGGTTGTAGATAACTTGAACCTTAATTAATTAAAATGAATCAACTGAGTGTGTTACCGTGATGGCCTCTTCTTGGCGGAGTCCGGGAAGTGGACACGGTGTTGGAGTTATGCTTGCGCAGGTTGTTCTTCTAGCTTCTCGCTCGTGCTTTGCCTCCTCTTCTCGCTCTCTTTTGCGAATAAGATAGCCACCATATATGCTAGTCGCTTGCTACAGCTCCACATATATTTTGCCCTACCCTTCCTATAAGCTTAAATAGTCTTGATCGCGAGGGTGCGAGATTGCTGAGTCCCTGTGGCTCACAGATACTATAACTCCAGATGGAGGTCCAGGTGATTCCACTCCAGGTGACGAGTATGAGCTCAAGTGGGAGTTCAACGAGGACTCTCAGCGTTATTATGTTTCCTTTCCCGATGATCAGTAGTGGTGCCTAGTTGGGGTTCGATTCAGGGCCTTGTCGCATGTTGGGTTTTTCTTTTATTTCGGCGCCGTAGTCGGGCCATGAGTGTTTGTATGATGGATGTTATTTATGTACTTTGATGTGACGTGGCGAGTGTAAGCCAACTATGTACCTTCCCCTTTTATTATGTATTGCATGGGATGTTGTGATGATTGCCTAACTTGCGACATTGCTTTCAATGCGGTTATGTCTCTAAGTCGTGCCTCGACACGTGGGAGCTATAGCCGCATCGAGGGCGTTACACTCTGGGTGGTTAGGGCTTTTCTCCTCGCTAGGAATTTTCTCTCAAAGGCTTCGAGGTGGGTTGCTCTCAAACGACAAAAGCCGTGCACTGAAATTTGAGCAGCCAACCGTTTATGGTTGTAGGGGGTGGGCTATTTATAGCCACTTGGCAACCCGACCTGATTTGTCCGAAATGACCCTGGGTCACTAAGGAACTGACACGTGTCTCAACGGTCAGATTTCAAACTCTCGTGGCAACTTTACTTGGGCTACAAGCAAAGCTGACTTGTCCGGCTCTGGACAAGATTCGCTCTCATTGTCTTCACTCGAAGACATAGGTTTTTGGTTTAGGCATCACTTCAGTCATTCTGACTGGTTCTCCTGGACCCCACTTATCAGTACGGTGGTTCCTATGACTCAACACAAAAGAAAAAGAACTACGAAAGATCTAAGTCTTCGAGCTCCATAGGCTTCATAACGTGTCTTCTTTTGTCATAGTCTTCAATGTGAATATCTTCATATACCACCTTTGGCTTCAATGTCTTCATACATTTTTAGGGGTCATCTCTGGTAGTAAAACCGAATCAATGAGGGACTTCTACCTGTGTTATCCTGCAATTCTCACAAACACATTAGTCCCTCAACTAGGTTTGTCGTCAATACTCCAAAACCAACTAGGGGTGGCACTAGATGCACTTACAATCTCCCCCTTATTGGTGATTGATGACAAACTAGTTGAAGTTTTCAACGAGGAATATAGTCTGTGAAACTGTAAAGGATAAGGAATTGTATTCATAAGTTGCAAGGGCTCCCCCTGAAGATGTGCATATAAGTTAATTTGCTTTTGGAATGCAAATGCACATGGCACGTTGTACTTGAGGAGATCCACTTCAGCTTATGATGACAATCCACTATGCATGTGAAAGTATATGAAGATGATGACATGCATAATGGAAAATGGACGTCTGCAGAATGAGATAAGTGCGGAATTTATCGTTGCACATGCGGAATTTATCTTCGCAAAACAGGGTGGCAAACAAGTAGCAGACGACCATCGAGTTTTAGTGTTACAACTCAAAGAACCAAATGAAGCAAAAACGAGAGTTGTAAGCACGAAGCAAAATATAGCAAAACATAAAGCATCCGCCCATATGGACCCGCTTGAAGACTATCAACCCATATGCTTCTCCCCCTTTTGTCAGCAAGGACCAAAAAGGTTTGAAGACATAGAGTGTCTACTCGTTCCCAGGAGCAGCAGGGTCGTTGGAGGTGTTTGGCGGTGCAGAAGAGCTTGGAGGTGCTGAAGCAGGTGGCGGTGAGGTAGCATCGTCTTCTTCATCAATGATTCTGGCAGTGACTGTGGCAGCAGATGAAGAAAACTCAGAGTCTTCAAGTGATGGTGTGCTTCGCATCACAGCCCTTGTAGGAGGTGTGGTGTCAAACTTGAATCGCTCAGTGAAGCCATCCTCTTCAAGTTCAGCTTCAGTACACATCATTGATAGCCCTTTCCATGTACGACGACAGGTTTCATGGGTAACGAAAGCATTCTTGGTGGCAAGATTTCGAAGACGGTTGACATCCACCAAGAGGCTTTTCATCTGACGCTTTAGCCAGTCATGATGCCTATCTTGTTTTTGATGAAGGGCCACAAGAAGCTCTCGGTCATTGAGAACACGAGCGCGCTTCTTGGGTCTTGAAGCAGTTGCACGATCAGTGGCTTCAGTTGAAGCAGGGTGTGGCGCACGTGTAGTGCCAGCCAAAGGATACACCCTGGAGATGGCTTCAACACCTTCATCGTTCTGAGTGAAGCTCTGGTATTCTGCATTCTGAAGACTCAACGGTTGCTTGGCAGGCTCAGGATATATAGCTTCAGCAGAGGTATCCACATCTGGCAAGAAGATCCGATGGTTGCGGGCTGAGGGCTGATATGAGATCGTAGAGTGAAGCTTGATCAGTCTCATTACCCAAGGAGCATAGTACTTTAAACCAAACAGATCTGAGCCTGATGCAGCTAGTTGGCGTATGAAGAAATCCTGTGCGTTGAAGCATTTGCCATGAAGAATACAGAATATTAGAGTCTTCATTGCACCCTCGATCTTGGCATTTGGAGAGTGCCCTTTAATAGGCCAGAGAGTCCGCCGGATAATGTGATAGATGGTTCTGGGCAGGTACTCAAAGTCTTCAACGAAGAACTCTGTTGGATAAGGAGCATCGTGGGGCAATGGCTTCATCATGGAGAGCATCTGACTCATATTTGGTTCAGGCCTCTGGAATATGCTCTCAAGAGCTTCAGTGTGTAGTGGACAGCCTTCCTCGAAGAGTTCGCCAGGAGTGGGCAGGCCTGTGAGCTCAATGATATCGAATGCATTGGCTTCGTGATGGACATTTCCGGTCATCCACTCCAGGGCCCAAGTCTTCGGATCTCTGTTGAATCCTTTGATGTGTAGGGTGGCATAGAATTGCAACAGAAGCTCTTCATTCCAGTGCTCTTCATCAGTTACAAACTGCAGCAGACCCACTTGCTTGAAGCAATCCAGCGCTTCCTCTAAACAGGGCAGACCAGCAATGGCTTCAACATCAAGGCGCTTGTGCGGGAAGATGTGACCTTGGTTGTATAGGATGCATGAATAGTAGCTGCGCTGAGGATAGCTCTAGAACCTATCTGATGAAATCCTTTCCCTTGAATAGGGGTTCTTGGAGCTGTTGAAGAACGTATTATCTGCCTTGAAGCTATTGATGTCGAAGGAGCCAGGTGCTGATGCAGGACCTGGGAACCTTGGCAGCCTTGGGACTGGCTTCTGGACATGAGGCCTGTGCTCAACATGGTAATCAAACTGAGGGCCTGCAGCAGACTCAGGAACAGAAGTGTCTGGATCAGTAGCTTCGCTGTCTTTTGAAGCTTTTGGTGGGGAGGGCTCCACATTGGCTTCAGTGTTGGTTGTGGAAGCCTCAACATTTTCAGCCTCCGCTTGACTAGCTGGAGGGTCGGTTACAAGCACGTTCTCCTGGAGAACTGCTTCTTGGTGGAGCATAGAAGTGGGCTCTTATGGTGCTTATTCTGCGGCTGATGCAGCCGGAATGTCTTCAGCATAGACTTGAGGCCTTGGACCTTTGCGAAGCTTGTGGAATGCAGACGACGCCTGTGGGGTTGGAGTGGGCTGGGCCTCCTTGTCTTCTTCCTCTTGAGGGCGATCCGCCCATGACGCATCTTGTGCAATTGGCGTCAGAGGACGACCAATGCTGATGAGTTCGCTTTGTTCATACTGAGGAAGGGCTGCATCATCTTGTACATTGTCCTGATGACCAATGTCTTCAGCAGTAATGGGGTCGGCTGCTGGTATGTCTTCAGCTTCAGGAGCCTCTGTGGAAGCAGGCTCATGAACTGTCAGTTGTCGTTCTGCATTAGGGTGAACCATAGAAATAGGTTCAACTATCAAGGGCTCTATGGGAGCAGCCCGAGATTTCTTGATCTTTCGCTTCTTCTTGCTGGGGGCAGTAGGAGAGGCTTCAGAGCTTTTCCTCTTCCTGGCTTCAGCCTTAGCAGTTCTTGTCTTCTTGAGCTCTGAAGCTGTTGACCGGCTCTTTGGCTTCGAGCCAGTCGTTGCAGTTGGGAAGACAATTGGAACTGCTTCTTGCCTAGGTGCCTCTGGTTCAGCCATAGCAGGCTTCTTCTTCTTCTTTGCGGCCATCTTGGGGTCGATGCCAGGACGCCCAAGTGCCTTGCGCTTCTCAGCCTCATTGTAGGCTTGTACACATCTTTCAGCCAGAGACTTCATCCGCTCACGTGAACCCTGAGTTTCTGCATGCTTCTTCAGAAAATTTTCTTTTAGCTCATGCAACATGGTCTTGAAGCTCTTCACTTCTTGCACGCTGAGCCTGGCCATGTTCTTCTTGAACTGAGCCTTTTCATGATCAATTTTCTGCTTCAGTTCAACAATGCGCTGGGCAATGGCAAGTTCTGAAGCAATTGCACCTTGGAAGGCGACGCTGAGGCCAACAGGCAGCTGCAGATCTTTGAAGTTGATGTTTGGTGTGGCAGCCATTCGTCGATGAAGTTGTGGATGATGGAGACATCAAAGAGAGGCAAATTGTTGAAGATTTCAGCTTCTTCTTTGCTCTTGATGAGCTGCTCTAGAGCGTCATCTCCAAGATCTTCATCACTTGACAGATCAATGGCTTCGCTGTGCAGAATGGCAGCAGCTGTGAGCTCTTTGCCGGTGTGTGGCTGAGGAACCTTGGCCTTCTAGGGCTTGGAGACGCGGGATACGTCTTCAGACTGCACACTGTCTTCAGGAGGTGCAGTTGCCAATGGCTTCGCCCTTGAGATTTTTGATGAAGGGGCCGGCTTTGAAGCTTTTGGCTTCTTCGACTGCTTTGGCTTCGGTACAGCAGGAGCTTCATCAGACTCAGAGTCAGCTGGAGGGTCATTCACGGCAGTCCCTTGGACTAAGATGCGGGTGATGAGGCCCTCAAGGTTGGCATACGGACCGATGATATTGGGTTCTGCTTCGCGTGTGCCATCTGCCCTTGGTGCTGAGGGACCAGGGTTGAAGTCTAACCCAAATTTCTTCTTGTTCTGCTTCGCTGATTGTTGGGCAAACTGGAAGTTGCGCTTGAACAGATTGTCGTCACGACACCAGAGTAGTGACGACGGATGTGCATCATCAGGCTGTGGCCCACGAACCATGCATGGATAGAAGCTTTGGGCAATAGCTTCATCTCTGGACCTGGGTACAAGGTTCTTGCATAAGATGTCTCCCCACGGTCTTTTGATGGCACTTTTCTCAGCATACTCTTGGGTTGTGAAGCGGTATTTGAACCATTGTTCAGCCCAATAGCGTCGAATCCATTAGATTCGGGTCTTGCGCTGCCCATAATTCTCTTCAGGATCTGTTTTATACATTTCTGCCAAGTCTTCAGGCAGATCTTTGGAAGTTCCTCCACGTCGATGTCTGCCCCCCTTCCTTGCTGCTGCTTCTGAAGCCATAAACTTTAACTTGAAAGGCTTCAAAACTTTCAAAGGCTTCAAAGTCTTTCTTTTGCTGGACCAACAGGAACTGGCTTCAGGAGAATTTATGTGATGCTGTAGGAATTCTGCAAATGAATGCAGACTATGAGAACCGAAGGATTCTCCCACGGACATGTACCTGTGACAGCATTAAGGTGCGAGGGAAGGGGAAGAGGTCATATGCATTCTCAGAAGGTTTTGAAGATTAATCAGTTTAGAAGACATTGACCTCATCGTGCGAAGACATTCACTCATAGATAAGAAGTTGGTTCCAGATTTGTACGAACCCACAGATCAGTACAAGTGAGGAATCTAACTACTTCATGAAGCACAAGTGAATGTACTAAGCATGTTATGAGATGCAGATTGAGAGATCTAACTTGTGTGAAGAGAAACTTCTTATGGTAGAAAGTGACAGAACCATGAGATCAAAAGTGGTTGTAAAAAGAAGTTTTATTTACCACACTTGGAACTGCTAGACGGGGTGGGAGATGATGACGAGCAGTTCAATCCTCCGTGCCCTAACTTGGCGACGGAAGACACTGCCACGACCGGTTTTTTTCGGGTAATAAATTTCCAGAAAAGACCGTCGTGCTCATCAGCCCCAGGATTACTGTTAGCTGATGAGGCTCCAACTGGATACAAAAATTCCAAGCAGAATACAACATATGCAGTACAAGACCATTCTGGCCTGTGAGTACAACAAATGGTTTCTAGTGGTTGATGGCGGAAGCGGTTTGTGAAACATCAGTGTCTATGGGACTCCATTTCCCACGGGAACAGCTGACCAGGTTAACTCCTATCTTCGCGAGGTACTATCTCCATTGTGTGGGTTCCGGGGCTGACATCGCGTCGCTCCTCTCCGAGCAAGAAAAATCTGGCCAAGACAATAGCCAGGGACAAGCCAGTGAGTACTTTGAATGTACTCGCAAACATTATGAACACAGGTATAATATAACAATGGTGTGCTAAAAATATTTTATGCTCATGACGTCAGTCACAAAAGATAAATGAAACTCTGATGCGTACAAGCAAGTTATTTATAAAAATGCAATAACATGGTAGTATTAAAAATTTATGAAACAAATAACAAGCAATGCCACAGTCGGGCGTCTTAGCGACACCGCATAAAGGGCTTTAAAAGAAATAAACAATCATAGTGAATATCCCGGAGGTAGAACCATCCCAGAGATACTCGATAATAACAATAATATCACGGGTTAGTCAACAATAATAATAATCATAGTTATCACAAGTCACAAGTAGTAATTCCATTTCTGGTTAACCGTTTCACCTCCGAAGACCGACACTAAGACCGACACCTGACCCATCCCAGACTGTAATCCTTAACCATGGACACGGCTATTCGAATAGATTTAATCTCTGCAGAGGGTGTACTCTTTACCCACGAGTAACGGATTTCTTTATTCCATCGGGACTAATTCCGTCTACGGCCTTTTTGTTGAAAACACACCTAACTTGCACACACCAGCTTAACTCACACGTGTCTGGAATCACCCACGACACCTGTTAAGCAAACTCTAAGTGGGGAGGCTACAACCTCGCGTAGCATGGGATCAAATTTATATCGCGCGCTCTAAGGGGTGGCCTCCCCTCTCGGTCCCAACCGGAAACACCCATGCCCCCGGACCAGGTGGCCTGCCTACCAGCTACAACCGGTATCTTCCACCATGGCCTCTCTATACGGTGTGTGCTAGAAAGAGGTTAACAACTTACTGAATCGTACTCTACTTGCTGTAGAGACGAGTGGTAATACGAAACAAGTATGGGGTTTACTGGAACAAGACTCGATCTACGGTCGACTCAGGAGGTTTAAGTGTTCCCTGCATGGTTAGTATAACGAATATATTTCCACCAACAGGGTCACTGCTCATATCACCTTACCATGCCATACTAGACATAACCGTCCCGACGGAGACCGGCGACAAACTCATGCCTACCCAAGGCAGAGGTTTTCTCGGGTTCCTGCTGGTATGCATGCAAGGCACATGAGGGTGATTATCATCACAAGTGTGTTCATTTCCAACAGCCTGGAAATCACTAATATGCACTCATGCATATGATCATACCACATGAAATAACGAGTCCTTCGAAATGCGGTGGTGTTATAAATGTATCCACGATCACACCAAAAATATTATGCCGGGATTCAGAATGCTTGCCTTCAATGTTGTGGAGGGGTGAGGTGCTCTCCAAAACTTTTGAAAGTTTCTTCTCTCTCCCCAAAATCCTATTTAAAAATATAAAAGAATTAACACACAAAATAAAAACAGCACCAAAAGTTGTTCTGAAATTTTTTCAAATAAATCTTAAAATAAACTAGGCCAAATTTGAAGAAGGTAGGAAAAAGAATCAACTCATTTGGAGTTATATTTAAAAAGTTATAGCCAGTCAAAGATTTGGTCAAATCTGTTTTTAAAATAAAACAGAAAAGAAAACGTTTCAGATAGAAATATGCTTTCGGTGCAGAGGAGGCGTACTTGAGGCTTTACGCCTCCACTTAACCACGTGGACAGACACGGGGTCGCTGACAGTGGGTCCAAAGGGCCCACTGGTCAGGTTTGACCAGTCTTCTCCCTCCTCTTTCTTTGTCCCGAGCGGAGGCGGGACTCCGGCGATCGCCGCCGGCGATTGGCGGCTCCATTCGAGAAACCGAAGTCATCCACGGGTTCAGGGGGTCGAGGCGGTCCCGCCGGTGGGTGTTACGGTCTCGGGAGTGGACGGGGTCGTCGGCGGTGAGCTTCGCGGCGGACGGAGAGCTTCGGGAGCAGAGTGGTTTTGGGGCTACGGTGGTCCTCGATCAAAATCGAGTAGTGGGAATGGTTTACGGGAGGATGAGGGGGCTCTTGGTGGAGAGAACGGAGAGTGGGAGACCCTGGTGGTGCCGAATTGGCCGGGGCAATGGTGGCGGCTGCAGTTGCCGGAGGTGGGGAAGAAGACCTCCCCCGGGTCGATTGGCTGCCATGGGAGGACTAGGGGAGCATTCTAAGGCTTCCTGTGTGCCCGGGGAGGCTCGGGGGCCTCCTTTTATAGCTCGTCGAGGTCGGTTCCGCGGCGGCCGGATAAGCTCTCCGGCGAACCGCCTCGCCGTAGCTTGCAGGGCAACGTGGCGTGGCTGGGGATGACGGCAGGAGCTAGCGGACGATTGGGCACTGCTCCAGGTGCGAGCTGGCGAGCGGAGGTGGCTTTGGCGGCGCCGACATGGGCAGAGGCTGTCGGGCGGCGGTGGCGGCTAGCTCTTGGCTTGCCGGGCGTGGCGAGGGGCGGCTTGGCGCGTAGCGGTGAGAAGGGAGTGTGTGGCGAGGCTCTGCAGTGTGGGCCAAAACCGTGGGGGCCAGTGTGTCGGCTCGTGTGCGCGGCTGCAATATGCGCGCTCTGGGCGCGCCTAGCGCACGCACACCAGATGCTCGGCGAAATGCCATGGCACTCCAGAGCGCTTGGTTGAGGCTGGGAGTTAGCAGGTCTAGGTTTGGGCTCGCAAGGGGATCAGTGGACAAGCTGGTTTGGTCAGGAGATCAGGTTCACAGTGCAATGCCAAAACTTATGTCAAAACAGATCATGCCCGTAGGGTGTTTGACAAAATGCTAAGGGCACTTAGGCGGGTCTTGGAGTGGTCAAAAACTCCAGATGGAAGTCTCTTTAGATGCACAAGAGGGTGGTGAGGTTAGTTGGTCAAAAGCAGAAACTTGCTAGTGTAAGTTTAACAAAACTACAATTCTGGACAGGAAATAAATAGCATTATTTCATGAACCAAAAATGATCCAAAAGGTGCATGCTCCTGGACTTAAGGGTTTGGCAAGGGGGACTACCAGTAGGAGAAATAATCAAGGGTTAAAGAGCAAGTAAAAACATGGTTGTTGTACAAATCATCAAGTTGGTCCAGAATGGAAATGAGGTTGATTCACTCAAAATTTTCAAAGAACAACCCTGGATTTTTGCACAAAGTGGAATAATATGCTCCTACTGACCTCCCCTAATTTTGGTAGAAGTTTTAAAGAAGTATTTAAATGGGTTGCAGTGCAAAATGCACTCTGGGCCAGAGAAGAAAATTGAGTGTAGAGCTCAAAATATTACATGAATTAAATATATTGTTGCACAACAGTGATTTAAAAACATCACATGACATCTCCAAATTTTTGTGGAAATTTTAAGTGAATCTATCAAATGGTTGTAGTTCAAATATGGCCATTTAACCTTGAAAAATCTATTTTCAAGAAAATAAAGATCAAGCAACTTAATTAGTTAATTAGTTACACTGATAAAAGGAAAGTTTTTCTTGAGAGTTTAAACAAGTCCAATAACACATTTGAAAGGTAATTTTCTCTTTGGGAAAAAACTCATCATAACAGGGAAAGAAACAAAATGGAGCTCAGAAATCCAAAGTTTTAATTCCTGGCAAAATTTTAATCCATTAAAACAAAGCCAAAATTTTTGGGGTGTCACAGACACCTACGACGACAGCGGAGAGGACGATGTCCGCGATCGGCGTGAAGACGGCGTCGGAGAGGTTGCGGCAGCGAAGCGCTTCGTCGCCGGCGTCGTCGAGAGCTAGCGGTGGCGCTAGGGTTCGTGCGAGGGTGGAAGAAGGAGATAATGACCGTGGTAAGTGTGAATTTATAGGCACAGGGGCGGCACTGTGCTATTACTCAGGTTCCCCTGGCGATTCGCATCTGAGGAACGCGTGGCCAGTTTGCGGAAGTTTGGGGTTTGTTCCACGTCCCACGCACGCCTAGATTGTCGGGCGGTCGTTCCTGCTTCTCTGGATTTTATGTGGAGGAATGAGCATTGAAAACGGACTTTATGGTTGTCTCTATATCTTCTGCTGACAAGGACGCAGTGAAGACATTCGACAGTTTCAATAGAATGCATATGACTTAGAGAGATAGAATTTGAGATAGAAAGCATAGAGAGATTAGGGTCCGATCACATTCACTTAGTTCAAAAGATTCAACCAAGAAGACATAGCTATAAGTGAATGCTGTAGAGGACAGAACACTAGCATATATATATATATATATATATATATATATATATATATATATATATATATATATATATATCTGTGGTCAACATAGTGAAGATAATCATGAAAATATGTTGAGTTCGAAGCCAAATCAAAAGTGAAGACATTGCAAGGTAACGCCATGAGTGAAACACTTCAAAATGGAACGTTTGGTGGTGGCGTTACCCACCGTATAGGAAGTATTAGACCCAGACACGGCGCACAATTATCGTGGCGCTCCGAAGTCAAATTCCACATTAATGTATTCACACTTAGAATGTATATCTTCATTGATTGAAGATATACATTACTTTGTGCGTTGCACATCTAAGTCATCATATGCATAAGTGTTAGGATGTGTGCCTGATCACAGGACATTTGAGGATTCCAGGATATTTAGCTCACACCGTAACTTACAAAACCTCTTCTCATCCAAGGGCTTGGTGAAGATATCTGCCAATTGCTCTTCAGTGTTGACGTGTATGATATCAATGTCTTCCTTCACAACATGATCTCTGAGAAAGTTATGACGAATTTCAATGTGCTTTGTCTTCGAGTGCTGAACTAGGTTGTTTGCAATCTTGATGGCGCTTTCATTGTCGCAGTAAAGTGGCACTTGCTTCAGATGAATGCCATAGTCCTTGAGCGTTTGCTTCATCCACAGAAGCTGAGCGCAGCAAGATCCAGCAGCAATGTATTCAGATTCAGCAGTGGAGAGAGATACACAGTTCTGCTTCTTTGAAGACCAACATACAAGTGATCGTCCCAGAAAGTGACATGTGCCTGATGTAGACTTGTGATCAACTTTATCACCAGCATAATCAGCATCTGAAAATCCAACCAAATCAAACTCTGAGCCCTTTGGATACCATAATCCTAGAGTTGGGGTGTGAGCCAAATATCGAAGAATTCGCTTCACAGCTAAGTGATGCGACTCCTTTGGTGCCGCTTGAAATTGAGCACACATGCAAACACTAAGCATAATATCTGGCCTAGATGCACATAAATAAAGCAAAGAACCAATCATGGAGCGCTATACCTTTTGATCGAACTCTTTACCATTGTCGTCAGGACCTAGATGATGTTTGGCTGGCATTGGTGTTGTGAAGCCTTTGCGGTCTTGCATACCGAACTTCTTCAGGCAATCTTTGAGATACTTCTCTTGAGATATGAAGATGCCATTGCGTTGTTGTCGTATTTGAAGACCAAGGAAGAACTTCAGCTCCCCCATCATGGACATCTGATATTGCTCTTGCATCATATATCCAAACTCTTCACTGTACTTCTGATTGGTGCAGCCGAAGATAATGTCATCCACATATATTTGGCACACAAACAGTTCACCATCATATGTCTTCGTGAAAAGAGTGGGGTCTAGGGAACCAGGTATGAAGCCTTTGCTCTTCAAGAAATATTTGAGTGTGTCATACCAGGCCCTAGGGGCTTGTTTGAGGCCATACAGTGCCTTGTTGAGCTTGTATACCATGTTAGGATGTTTTGGATTTTCAAAGCCAGGCGGTTGTGCAACATACACTTCTTCTTCAATCTTGCCATTGAGAAAGGCACTTTTCACATCCATTTGATATAGAAGTATGTTATGATGATTTGCATAGGCTAGCAGTATGTATATGGCTTCAAGCCTAGCCACAGGAGCAAATGTTTCATCGAAGTCAATGCCTTCCACTTGAGTATATCCTTGAGCAACGAGACGAGCTTTGTTTCTGACAACTTGACCATGCTCATCTTGCTTGTTGCGGTATATCCATTTAGTGCCTATTATGTTGTGCTTCTGTGGATCAGGACGCTTAACCAGTTCCCATACATTATTCAGCTCAAACTGTTGAAGCTCTTCTTGCATAGCTTGAATCCATTCAGGTTCCATGAAGGCTTCTTCAACTTTCTTGGGTTCTGATATTGAGACGAATGCGAAGTGCCCACAGAAATTTGCTAGCTGAGTTGCCCTTGAATGAGTGAGTGGACCAGGTGCATTGATGCTGTCAATTATTTTGTCAATCTGCACTTCATTGGCAACACGAGGATGTAAAGGGTGAAGACTTTGCTCTTGCTGATCTGTGTTGTTGTTGGGAGGAATGTCTTCAGGCTGAGCATTGTCTTCATGTTGATCAGGTGCTGAGATGATAAGTTCTTCTTCAGGATGAGCTTCAGAAGGTATAATCTCTCCAGTTCCCATAAGCTTGATTGATTCACTAGCTGGAACTTCATCTAGCACATTTGGCAGTTGCTCTCTTTGTGAACCATTTGTCTCATCGAACCGCACATCTACCATTTCAACCACTTTGTAATGAAAGAGATTGAAGACTCTGTAGGAGTGCGAATCCTTTCCATATCCAAGCATAAAACCCTCATGTGCTTTTGGTGCAATTTTTGAAGTGTGATGTGGGTCCTTGATCCAGCACCTTGCGCCAAATACTCTGAAGTAACTGATATTTGGCTTCTTGCCAGTTAGGAGTTCATAAGATGTCTTGTTCAGAAGCTTGTGAAGATAAACACGATTGATTGTATGGCATACGGTGTCAATGGCTTCAGTCCAGAACTTTCTTGGAGTCTTGTATTCATCTAGCATCGTTCTGGCCATCTCAATGAGTGTTCTGTTCTTGCATTCGACGATGCCATTCTGCTGTGGCGTGTACGGAGCTGAGAATTCATCTGTGATGCCCAAGGTATCAAGATATGTATCAAGGCCAGTGTTCTTGAATTCAGTGCCATTGTCACTTCTGATGTGCTTTATCTTGGCGCCAAAATTGTTCATAGCTCGATTGGCGAAGCGTCTAAAGACATCCTGCACTTCAGTCTTGTAAAGGATTATGTGCACCCAAGTATATATCTAGAGTAATCATCAACAATGACGAAGCCATAGAGGCAAGCAGTAGTAGTAAAAGTTGAGTAGTGAGTGGGACCAAAAAGATCCATGTGGAGCAGTTCGAAGGGTTGAGTAGTAGTCATGATTGTCTTCGAAGGATGTTTTGCCCTCGTCATCTTCCCTGCTTCACAGGCACCGCATAAGTGATCTTTCTTGAACTTGACGCCCTCAATGCCTATCACATGCTTCTTCTTCGCAAGGGTGTGGAGGTTCCTCATGCCAGCATGCCCAAGCCTCCGATGCCAAAGCCAGCATTCTGAAGCTTTTGCAAGAAGACATACTGCAAGTTGTGGCCCTGCTGAGAAATCTACCATGTACAGATCATCTTTTCGATACCCTTCAAACACTAGAGACTTGTCAGATTCCATTAGTACTAGGCAACGATATTTTCCAAACATTACGATCATGTTCAAATTGCAAAGCATTGAGACAGACATTAAGTTGAAGCCAAGGGATTCAATAAGCATGACTTTATCCATGTGTTGATCCTTTGAGATTGCAACTCTACCTAGACCCAATACCTTACTTTTACCAGTGTCAGCAAATGTGATGTGGCTCTTGTGGATGGACGTAAGGTTGAGTCCATAAGAAGGCTTCTTTTGCCAGTCATGTGATTTGTACACCCACTGTCAATAATCCATTCTGAAGACTTTGAAGACGCTGGTGTCGTACCCTACAGTGCAGTTAGGGGGATAGGCTTCACAAAGAGAATTGTGAAGCAAAAACATTTGACGAACCAGTGGGTTATGAAAACTTAGATCCAGATTAGGACTAATAGGGAGATTAGCATGCGATTCAAGAACGAAGTACATAATGATGCCATTCAGGCATTTTATCTTGCGCCCTACAAGATTTTTAAGGTCCCCAGCAATAGCGTCAGAAGATTTTGGTTTTTTGCTGGAGACCTTTCCCTGCAAAAGAGAGTTAAGCCTTCTTAACCACCCACATCTTCACGGGTGGCTTAGAAGCAATAAGTCTAAGTGCAGCATCTGAAAATTTTGGCTTTGAAGCCTTAGCAAACAGTCTTGCAGGTGGACAATAGTACTCATAAGAATAAGCAGAATAATTTTTGGTCATATGAACATGACGGTTTGATGAGCCGCTCTCATATTCATATGCCTGAGTATGGTTTCCCTGCAAAACATTTGCGTTAGTGTGACTCAGGTGAGTCCTCTGTTTGTATGAAGCCTTTGGACCGTATGAAGCCTTTGGTCTGAGGTTTGTCTTCTTCAAGTGAGGTGTCATGAAGACATTCACAGGAAGATTTTCTAGACACTTTTTCGGAACCCAGATCTTCTTCATAGGCGGTCCATTCCTGCAGTTAGTACCAATGTACCTGGCAAACACTTCACCATTCTGATTCTTAAACAGTTTATAGTTCGCATCAAAGGATTCATCAATGATAATGGGGTTAGCACAGGTGAAGCCAGATAAATTGGATGGATCTGCTGAAGGTTCCTTTGCAGCAACCCATGTGGTTTTGGGGTACTACTCAGGTTTCCAGTAAGAGCCATCTGCATTTATTTTCCTTACGAACCCAACACCCTCTTTCCTAGGGTTTCGGTTCAGAATCTGCTTCTTGAGGACATCACATAATGTCTGATGTCCTTTAAGACTTTTGTACATCCCTGTTTCAAGCAATGTCTTCAACCTAGCATTCTCATCAGCAATAGCAGTGGTATCCTCAGCAGAGGGGTTAGTTACCACATCAACAGTTGAAGATATTGCAACAGCAGTAGCAGTGGAACATTCAGCAACAGAAGTAGCATTATCACGCTCAATGCATTTAAGACATGGTGATTCAAATCCTTCCTGAGCGGAACTGATCTATTCGGCGCGAAGTGACTCGTTTTCCTTTTGAAGATCTTCATGAGCCGCTCTCAATTTCTCAAGTTCTTGCTTCATTTGAAGATAATCATAGGAAAGCTTTTCATGAGTTGTTGAGAGAGTATCAAGACGATCTTCAAGTTCCTGATACTTAACATGAAGATTTTTTATGTTTTCAATTAAGGATTCAGATCGAGTCATTTCAGCACCCAACAGATCATCGCTTCTGTCTAACAGTTTTTGAATATGTTCCATGGCCTTTTATTGTTCAGTTGCAATTTTAGCAAGTATTTTGTAACTGGGTTTTGAATCACAATCAGAGTCATCATCACTGGATGTTTGATAGCGAGTAGTGCGTGTGTTTACCTTGGCACCGCGTGCCATGAAGCAGTAGGTAGGAGTGGAGTCGTCCTTGTCATTTGCATCGGTGTCGGTGATGAAGTCATTGTCTTCAGTGTTGAAGATGGACTTGGTGACGTATGCTGTAGCCAGACTTGCAATGCCAGAATCAGACTCCTCCTCAGACTCCACCTCTGCCTCCTCAGAAGCGGACTCCTCCTCAGAATCCATTTCCTTGCCAACAAACGCACGTGCCTTGCCAGATGAGCTCTTCTTGTGTGATGAAGACTTTGAGGAAGACTTGGAAGAAGACTTTGAGTATTTCTTCTTCTTCTTGTCGTCAGAGTCATATTCCTTGCTCTTCTTCTTCCTTCTATTCTCATTGTCCCACTGTGGACACTCAGAGATGAAGTGTCTAGTTTTCTTGCACTTGTGACATGTTTTCTTCTTGTAGTCATGAGCAGAAGCTTCATCATTCCTTGAGCTTGATCGTGAAGATTTTCTGAAGCCTTTCTTCTTGGTGAATTTTTGGAACTTCTTCACTAGCATTGCAAGTTCCCTTCCAATGTCTTCAGGATCATCAGAGCTGCTGTCAGATTCTTCTTCAGATGAGGAAACAGCTTTTGCCTTCAAGGCACGAGTTCGCCCATAGTTTGGACCGTAGATATCTCTTTTCTCAGAAAGCTGAAACTCATGTGTGTTGAGCCTCTCAAGTATGTCAGACGGATCGAGTGTCTTGAAATCAGGACGTTCTTGAATCATCAGGGCTAGGATGTCAAACGAACTATCAAGTGATCTCAGCAGCGTCTTGACGATTTCATGTTTGGTGATCTCAGTGGCGCCAAGGGCTTGAAGCTCATTTGTGATGTCAGTGAGCCGGTCAAATGTGTGCTGGACATTCTCATTGTCATTTCGCTTGAAGCGGTTGAAGAGATTGCGAAGGACACTGATTCTTTGATCTCTCTGGGTTGAGATGCCTTCATTGACCTTGGAGAGCCAGTCCCAGACCAGCTTGGATGTCTTCAAGGCACTCACACGGCCATACTGTCCTTTGGTCAGATGACCGCAGATGATATTCTTGGCAGTAGAGTCCAGTTGAGTGAACTTCTTGACATCAGCAGCAGTGACACCTTCTCCAGCCTTGGGAACGCCGTTCTCGACGACATACCATAGGTCGACGTCAATGGCTTCAAGATGCATGCGCATCTTATTCTTCCAGTAGGGATATTCAGTTCCATCGAAGACGGGGCACGCAGCGGAGACTTTGATTATCCCTGCAGTCGACATAGCTAAAACTCCAGGTGGTTAAACCGAATCACATAGAACAAGGGAGCACCTCACTCTGATACCAATTGAAAGTGCGTTATATCGACTAGAGGGGGGGTGAATAGGCGATTTTTATGAAAGTCTTCAAAACGTGGGAGTTATGAAGACAAACAGCGAAGATATGCCTATTACTATGCAGCGGAAGTTAGATTACACTAGGCAAGCCATGGTCAAGTATTCAATAGAGTGAAGGCACAATGACAAATAGCTGCAGTGTAATAAGGATCAGGTAGGAAGAAGTTATGAAGCCAAACAGATCATACATTCACGTTGTGAAGATAAAAGATAGAGCAAGCATGCAATGGCTTCGCAATGAGTAACAGTAAGAAAAAGGAAGTGAAGATGAAACCAGTGACTCGTTGAAGACAATGATGTGTTGGACCAGTTCCAGTTGCTGTGACAACTGTACGTCTGGTTGGAGCGGCTAGGTATTTAAACCTTAGGACACACAGTCCCGGACACCCAGTCCTGAACACGCAGCTCAGGACACCAAGTCCTCACCATATTCTCCTTGAGCTAAGGTCACATAGTCCTCGCCCAATCACTCTGGTAAGTCTTCAAGGTAGACTCCCAAACCTTCACAGACTTCGTTCACTGGCAATCCACAATGTCTCTTGGATGCTCTGAACGCGACGCCTAACCGTCTGGGGATGCACAGTCCTCAAGTGTAATAAGTCTTTAGATCACACAGACAAGAAGACTTAAGTGATGCCCAATGTTCTCTGGCTCTGGGTGGTTAGGGATTTTCTCCTCGCTTGGAATTTTCTCTCAAAGGCTTCGAGGTGGGTTGCTCTCAAACGACAAAAGCCGTGCACTGAAATCTGAGCTGCCAACCATTTATGGTTGTAGGGGGTGGGCTATTTATAGCCACTTGGCAACCCGACCTGATTTGTCCGAAATGACCCTGGGTCATTAAGGAACTGACACGTGTCTCAACGGTCAGATTTCAAACTCTCATGGCAACTTTACTTGGGCTACAAGCAAAGCTGACTTGTCCGGTTCTGGACAAGATTCGCTCTCATTGTCTTCACTCGAAGACATAGGTTTTTGGTTTAGGCATCACTTCAGTCATTCTGACTGGTTCTCCTGGACCCCACTTATCAGTACGGTGGTTCCTATGACTCAACACAAAAGAAAAAGAACTACGAAAGATCTAAGTCTTCGAGCTCCATAGGCTTCATAACGTGTCTTCTTTTGTCATAGTCTTCAATGTGAATATCTTCATATACCACCTTTGGCTTCAATGTCTTCATACATTTTTAGGGGTCATCTCTGGTAGTAAAACCGAATCAATGAGGGACTTCTACCTGTGTTATCCTGCAATTCTCACAAACACATTAGTCCCTCAACTAGGTTTGTCGTCAATACTCCAAAACCAACTAGGGGTGGCACTAGATGCACTTACATAAAGGAAAGCGCTCCCGAGGACACATGGGAATTATCGTCAAGCTAGTTTTCATCACGTTCATATGATTCGCGTTCAGTACTTTGATAATTTGATATGTGTGTGGACCAGTGCTTGGGTACTGTCCTTCCTTGGACAAGCATCCCACTTATGATTAACCCCTTTTGCAAGCATCCGCAACTACAAAAGAAGTATTAAGGTAAACCTAACCACAACATGAAACATATGGATCCAAATCAGCCCCTTACAAAGCAACTCATAAAATAGGGTTTAAGCTTCTGTCACTCTAGCAACCCATCATCTACTTATTACTTCCCAATGCCTTCCCCTAGGCCCAAACAATGGTGAAGTTTCATGTAGTCGACGTTCACATGACACCACTAGAGGAAAGACAACATACATCTCATCAAAGTATCGAACGAATACCAAATTCACATGACTATTTATAGCAAGACTTCTCCCATGTCCTCAGGAACAAACGTAAATACTCACAAATCATATTAATGTTCATAATCAGAGGGGTATTAATATGCATAATGGATCTGAACATAAGATATTCCACCGAATAAACCAACTAGCATCAACTACAAGGAGTAATCAACACTACTAGCAACCCACAGGTACCAATCTGAGGTTTTGAGACAAAGATTGGATACAAGAGATGAAATAGGGTTTGAGATGAGATGGTGCTAGTGAAGATGTTGATGGAGATTGACCCCCTCCCGATGAGAGGATCGATGGTGATGATTTCCCCCTCCCGGAGGGAAGTTTCCCCGGCAGAACAGCTCCGCCGGAGCCCTAGATTGGTTCCGCCAAGGTTCAGCCTCATGGCGGCGGAGTTTCATCCCATGAGCTTGCTTCTGATTTCCTCGACAAAAGACTTCATATAGCCAAAGATGGGCATCAGAGGGCTGGCAGGGGGCCCACGAGGCAGGGGGCACGCCTAGGGGGTAGGGCGCGCTCCCCACCCTTGCGGACGGTGGGTGGCCCCCTCTGGTACTTCTTTCGCCCAATATTTTTTTTGTTCTGAAATGTGCTCCCGTGAAGTTTTAGGACTTTTGGAGATGTGCAGAATAGTTCTCTAATATTTGCTCCTTTTCCAGCCCAGAATTCCAGCTGCCGGCATTCCCCCTCTTCATGTAAACCTTGTAAAATAAGATAGAATAGGCATAAGTATTGTGACATAATGTGTAATAACAGCCCATAATGCAATAAATATCGATATAAAAGCATGATGCAAAATGGACGTATCAACTCCCCCAAGCTTATACCTCGCTTGTCCTCAAGCGAAAGCCGAAATCGAAAAATATGTCCACATGTTTAGAGATAGAGGTGTCGATAAAATAAAAT
>NC_041380.1:548280737-548304727 GCF_002162155.2 Triticum dicoccoides | reverse complement strand
TAATTCAATCACAATTTCAAGTATGAATCAGAAACTTCGTTGAGAACCAACAAACTATAATCTCGGTCGTCGAAGCAATTGCAATTTATCATAACATAGGAAAGAGTCAATATAAGAGCTTTTCAACAAGTCCACATACTCAACCATCATTTAGTCTTTGACAATTGCTAACACTCACGCAATATTTATGGGTATGAAGTTTTAATCGGACACAGAGAAAGATAGGGGCTTATAGTTTTGCCTCTCAACCTTTTACCTCAAGGGTAATGTCAACAATAATAGTTCATGAAAACTCACATCCAATTAGCTATATATATATCTGGATCTTTCCAAAACATTGTGCTTGCCAAAGGATAAAATATAAAAAGGAAAGGTGAAGATCAACATGACTCTTGTATGAAGTATAAGACAAGAATAAAAGGTAGGCCCTTCGAAGAGGGAAGCAGAGGTTGTCATGTGCTTTATGGTTGGATGCACAAAATCTTAATGAGAAAGAACGTCACTTTATATTGCCACTTGTGATATGGACCTTTATTATGCAGTCCGTCGCTTTTATTTCTTCCACATCACAAGATCGTATAAAGCTTATTTTCTCCACACTAATAAATCATACATATTTAGAGAGCAATTTTTATTACTTGCAACGATGACAACTTACTTGAAGGATCTTACTCAATCCATAGGTAGATATGGTGGACTCTCATGGCAAAACTGGGTTTAAGGATATTTAGAAGCACAAGTAGTATCTCTACTTGGTGCAAAGAATTTGGCTAGCATGAGAGGGAAAGGCAAGCTCAACATGTTGGATGATCCAAGACAATATAATTTATTTCAGATGTAAGAAAACATAACCCATTACGTTGTCTTCCTTGTCCAACATCAACTCTTTAGCATGTCATATTTTAATGAGTGCTCACAATCATTAAAGATGTCCAAGGTAGTATATTTATATGTGAAAACCTCTCTTTCTTTATTACTTCCTATTAATTGCAACGATGATCAAAACTATGTTTGTCAACTCTCAACAACTTTTATTCATCATACTCTTTATCTGCGTAGTCATTACTCTCCATAAGATCCATATGATCTCTTTATTTCTTTTTATCTTTTCTTTTATTCCCTCAAGATCATAGCAAGATAATCAAGCCCTTGACTCAACACTATTCTTTATTATATAACTCACGGACTCGATTACATAGAAGGATCATAAAGCAAAACTCAAAACTAGATCATACTAAAACTTTATTCTACTAGATCAAGATATTACCAAAAGGATCAAACTAAGAAAACGGTAAAGGTAAAAGTGTGATGGTGATATGATACCGGGGTACTCCCCCAAGCTTGGCAGTTGCCAAGGGGAGTGCCCATACCCATGTGCTTATGTCTCCTTCCTCGGAGGTGGTGATGATGGAGTCGTTGATGATGTAGGCTTGTCGTCCATCTTCCAAGGCATAGGCTCCCCATCATAGAAGGATGATCGAGTCTCCGAGATCCTCAAATCTGCAGCCAAACTCATCCTCTTGAATCTATATTCATACTCATAGGTTTGGTTTTGCAGGTCATAGATCTAGGCTTGGAGGCGCTCAATTTTCTCGTGAAGCTTGAAGATGGCCTCCCCAATGTTCTTGTCATCCAGCATGTGGTTGTTGGTGAACTCCATGATCATTATGTGATTGGAGTCGAGTCCACGTTCCACCATCTCCTGGCACTTGAAAACTTGTTGCTCCATTGCTTCGAGTCTTGTCTCCACACTTCCGGCCCTCCTTGGTCCCTCAACATCGTGGATGTGCAGCAACCCCTCAGTCATCTCAATGGTTTGAGGGTGTTGCAGCACCTCCGCGACGTAGGGATTGATGACCTTCTCGAAGAACTTGTCCTTGGGGGCACTTGAAGACGCCATGGCGATCTAGATCTGTCAGAAAAACAGCTCGAAACAAAGATAGAAGATATTTGCGTGATACGGTGGTCAAAACCTTCGGGAGACTATATAATGATTTTTTACCGACCAAAAGTAGTATCATGCAAGAAAACGGAGTCCGGAGAGCACACGAGGTGCCCACGAGGCAGGGGGGTAGGGCGCGCCCTCCACCCTCGTGGAAGCCTCGTGTCCTTTCCGGACTACTTATTATTTTCCTATTTTCCTAAATATTCCAAAACGGAGAAAAATTGCCTTTAGAACTGTTTTGGAGTCGGTTTACTTACCGTACCACGTACCTATTCCTTTTCGGAGTCTGAAACATTCTGGAAAGTGTCCCTTATGTATTCCTCCAGGGTTATGGTTTCAATAACATTAGTTTAAACATTTATGGGATTACTTGATATATAATGTTTAATTCTTTGACCGTTCACCACCCTCGGATTTGTACCTTCGAAGTTGTTGATTTTTATGGCACCAGAATGATAGACCTCCTCGATAATGTAAGGACCTTCCCATTTTGAGAGGAGCTTGCCTGCAAAAAATCTTAAACGAGAGTTGTATAGCAAAACATAATCACCTACATTAAACTCACGCTTTTGTATCCTTTTTTCATGCCATCTTTTAACTTTTTCTTTAAACAGTTTGGCATTCTCATAGGCCTGGGTTCTCCATTCATCAAGTGAACTAATGTCGAATAACCTCTTCTCACCGGCAAGTTTGAAATCATAATTGAGCTCTTTAATGGCCCAATATGCCTTATGTTCTAGTTCAAGAGGTAAGTGACATGCTTTTCATAAACCATTTTATACGAAGACATACCCATAGAATTTTTATATGCAGTTCTATAAGCCCATAATGCATCATCAAGTTTCTTCGACCAATTCTTACTAGATCTATTAACAATCTTTTGCAACATTAATTTAAGCTCTCTATTGCTCAGTTCTACTTGACCACTAGACTGTGGGTGATAAGGAGGTGCAATTCTATGATTAACATCATACTTAGCAAGCATTTTACGAAAGGCACCATGAATAAAATGTGAACCACCATCAGTCATTAAGTATCTAGGGACTCCAAACCTCGGAAAAATAACTTCTTTAAGCATCTTAATAGAGGTGTTATGATCAGCACTACTAGTTGGAATAGCTTCTACCCACTTAGTAACGTAATCAACAACAACTAAAATATGTGTATACCCGTTAAAGGAAGGAAACGGTTCCATATAATCAAAGCCCCAAACATCAAATGGTTCAATAACAAGTGAATAATTCATAGGCATTTCTTGACGTCTACTAATATTACCAATTCTTTGACATTCACCACAAGACAAAACAAACTTACAGGCATCCTTGAAGAGAGTAGGCCAATAAAAACCGGATTGCAATACCTTATGTGCAGTTCTATCTCCAGCATGGTGTCCTCCATAAGCCTCGGAGTGACACTTGCGTAGGATATGTTCCTGTTCATGCTCAGTTACACAACGTCTAATGACACCATCTACTCCTTCTTTATAAAGATGTGGGTCATCCTAGAAGTAATGTCTTAAATCATAGAAGAACTTTTTCTTTTGCTGGTATGTGAAACTAGGTGGTATAAACTTAGCAACAATATAATTAGCATAATCAGCATACCATGGAGCAGTACGAGAAGCATTTATCACAGCTAATTGTTCATCAGGAAAGCTATCATCAATAGGTAGTGGGTCATCAAGAACATTCTCTAACCTAGACAAGTTGTCTGCAACGGGGTTCTCAGCTCCCTTTCTATCAATAATATGCAAATCAAATTCTTGTAGCAAGAGAACCCATCTAATAAGTCTAGGTTTAGCATCTTTCTTTTCCATAAGATATTTAATAGCAGCATGATCAGTGTGAACAGTTACTTTAGAATCAACAATATAAGGTCTGAACTTATCACAAGCAAACACAACTGCTAAAAATTCTTTTTCAGTAGTAGCATAGTTTCTTTGAGCATTGTCTAGAGTTTTACTAGCATATTGAATAACATTTAATTTCTTATCGACTCTTTGTCCTAGAACAACCCCTACAGCATAATCACTAGCATCACACATGATTTCAAATGGTAAATTCCAATCAGGAGGCTGAACAATAGGTGCAGAAATCAAAGCTTTCTTAAGTATTTCAAATGCTTCTACACAATCATCATCAAAGACAAAAGGAACATCTTTTTGTAAGAGATTAGTCAGAGGCCTAGAAATTTTAGAGAAGTCCTTAATGAACCTCCTATAAAAACCGGCATGACCAAGGAAACTTCTTATACCTTTAATGTCCTTAGGACACGACATCTTTTCAATAGCATCAACTTTAGCTTTATCAACTTCAATACCTCTTTCAGAAATTTTATGCCCCAATACAATACCTTCATTAACCATAAAGTGGCACTTCTCCCAATTCAAGACAAGATTAGTTTCTTCACATCTCTGCAAAACTCGATCAAGGTTGCTTAAGCAATCATCAAAAGAAGTTCCGTAAACGGAGAAATCATCCATGAAAACTTCAACAATCTTTTCACAAAAGTCAGAGAATATAGCAATCATACATCTTTGAAAAGTAGCAGGTGCATTACATAAACCAAAAGGCATACGTCTATAAGCAAAGGTACCAAAAGGGCAAGTAAAAGTTGTCTTTTCTTGATCCTCTTTTGACACGGGTATTTGAGAGAAACCGGAATAACCATCTAGAAAGCAAAAATGTGTGTGTTTAGATAATCTTTCTAGCATTTGATCAATAAAAGGTAACGGGTAATGATCCTTTTTAGTATCTTTATTAATTTGCGGAAATCAATTACCATTCTATAACCTGTAACAATTCTTTGTGGGATCAATTCATCTTTATCATTAGGAACAACAGTAATACCTCCCTTCTTAGGGACACAATGGACATGACTTACCCACTGACTATCAGCAACGGGGTAAATTATACCTGCCTCCAGAAGCTTTAGTATTTCCTTTCTTACCACTTCTTTCATCTTAGGATTTAACCGTCGTTGGTGATCAATAACCGGTTTCGCGTCTTTCTCCAACTTTATTTTGTGCTGGCAGAGAGTGGGACTAATGCCCTTAAGATCATCAAGAGTATATCCAATAGCAACACGGTGCCTCTTCAGAGTTTTCAATAATTTCTTTTCTTCATGCTCTGAAAGGTTAGCACTAATAATAACAGGATATATCTCTTTCTCATCAAGATAAGCATATTTAAGAGTATCAGGTAAAGGTTTAAGCTCAAACACGGGATCACCCTTAGTTGTAGGAGGATTCCCTAGGATTTTAACAGGCAAGGTGTGTTTCAAAATAGGTCCCTGTTTAAAAAATACTTCATCTATTTCCCTTCTTTCATTCATAAACATATCATTTTCATGGTCTAGCAAATATTGTTCTAAAGGATCACTAGGAGGCACGGCAACAGAAGCAAGACTAATAATTTCATCTTTACTAGGCAATTCTTTATCATGGGGTTGTCTACGAAATTTAGCAAAATTAAATTCATGAGACATATCCCCTAAACCAACAGAAACAATATCCTTATTGCAGTCTATCTTAGCATTAACAGTATTCAAGAAGGGTCTACCAAATATAATGGGACAAAAGTTATCTTGTGGGGAACCAAGAGCAAGAAAATCAGTAGGATATTTAACTTTCCCACACAAGACTTCAACATCTCTAACAATCCGAACCGGTGAAATAGTATCTCTATTGGAAAGCTTAATTGTAACATCAATTTCTTCTAACTCAGCGGGTGCAATATCATGCATAATTTGTTTATATAAGGAATGAGGTATTGCACTTGCACTAGCACCCATATCACATAAGCCATGATAACAATGATCTCCTATTTTAACAGAAATAACAAGCATGCCTACAACAGGTCTATGTTTATTTTTAGTATCGGGTCTGGCAATTCTAGCAGCTTCATCACAGAAATAAATAACATGCCCATCAATATTATCGGCCAAGAGATCTTTAACCATAGAAACACTAGGTTCAACTTTAATTTTCTCAGAGGGAGTAGGTGTTCTAGTATTACTCTTACAAACCACAGTTGAAGCTTTAGCATGATCCTTTATTTTAATAGGGAAAGGTGGTTTCTCAATATAAGCAGTGGGAACAACAGGATCATTATAAGTGATAGTCTTTTCTTCAACTTTAATAGGTTCAACTACTTTTACCTCAATGGGAAGATTATATTTAAACCACTTCTCCTTAGGGAGATCAACATGAATAGCAAAGGATTTACAGAAAGAAGCTACTATCTCAGAGTCAAGTCTATATTTAGTGCTAAATTCACGGAAAGCATCGGTATCCATAAAAGATTTAACACAATCAAACTTAGGTGTTATACCTAACTCCTTACCTTCGTCGAGATCCCAATCTTCAGAGTTGCATTTCATTCTTTCCAATAAATCCCATTTGAATTCAATAGTCTTCATCATAAAAGAACTAGTACAAGAAGTATCGAGCATGAAGCGATTATCGAGAGAAAGCCGAGCATAAAAATTTTGAATAACAATTTCTCTTGAGAGCTCATGATTGGGGCATGAATATAACATTGACTTAAGCCTCCCCCAAGCTTAAGCGATGCTTTCTCCTTCATGAGGCCAAAAATTATATATGTAATTACGATCACGATGAACAAGATGCATAGGATAAAAACTTCTGATGAAATTCCAATTTCAATCGGTTGTAGTTCCATGATCCCATATCATCACATAGCCTAAACCATGCCAATTCCTTTACCTTCAAAGATAAAGGGAAGACCTTCTTCTTGATAACATCCTCGGGCATACCTGCAAGCTTAAATAATCCACAAACTTCATCCACATAGATTAGGTGCAAATCAGGATGTAATGTTCCATCACCTCTGAAAGGATTAGCTAGCAGTTTCTCTATCATACCTGAAGGAATTTCAAAGTAAACATTTTCAGTAGGTTCAGTAGGTTGAGGAGCAACTCTTTTCTCTACTGGTCGGGGTGAAGATACCCCGAACAAGCCCCTCAAAGGATTATGTTCCATAGTAACAAGTGACAGTAAATTTCAGCACACTATATAATTTTTCCTTACTAAATTCCACCTACCAAAGGCGCTTCACTCCTCGGCAACGGCGCCAGAAAAGAGTCTTGATGACCCACAAGTATAGGGGATCTATCGTAGTCCTTTCGATAAGTAAGAGTGTCGAACCCAATGACGAGCAGAAGGAAATGATAAGCGGTTTTTAGCAAGGTATTTTCTGCAAGCACTGAAATTATCGGTAACAGATAGTTTTGTGATAAGGTAATTGGTAACGGGTAACAAGTAATAAAAGTAAATAAGGTGCAGCAAGATGGCCCAATCCTTTTTGTAGCAAAGGACAAGCCTGGACAAACTCTTATATAAAGGAAAGCGCTCCCGAGTACACATGGGAATTATCGTCAAGCTAGTTTTCATCACGTTCATATGATTCGCGTTCAGTACTTTGATAATTTGATATGTGGGTGGACCGGTGCTTGGGTACTTCCCTTCCTTGGACAAGCATCCCACTTATGATTAACCCCTATTGCAAGCATCCGCGGCTACAAAAGAAGTATTATGGTAAACTGATACGTCCATTTTGCATCATGCTTTTATATCGATATTTATTGCATTATGGGTTGTTATTTCACATTATGTCACAATACTTATGGCTATTCTCTCTTATTTTACAAGGTTTACATAAGGAGGGAGAATGCCGGCAGCTGGAATTCTGGGCTAGAAAAGGAGCAAATATTAGAGACCTATTCTGCACAACTCCAAAAGTCCTGAAACTCCATGGAACACCTTATAATAAATAATGAAAAATCCTCACCAAAGATGAAGACCAGGGGGCCCACACCCTTCTCACGAGGGTGGGGGGCGCCCCCCTAGGGCGCGCCCCTGCCTCGTGGGCCCCCTGGTGGCTCTCCGGTGACCATCTTCTCCTATATGAAGTCTTTCGTCGAGAAAAAAAATAAGAGGCAACCTTTCGGGATGAAACTCCGCCGCCACAAGGCGGAACCTTGGCGGATCCAATCTAGAGCTCCGGCAGAGCTGTTCTGCTGGGGAAACTTCCCTCCCGGAGGGGGAAATCATCGCCATCATCATCACCAACGCTCCTCTCATCGGGAGAGGGCAATCTCCATCAACATCTTTATCAGCACCATCTCATCTCAAAACCCTAGTTCATCTCTTGTATCCGATTCTTGTCTTCAAGTCCAGGATTGGTGCTAGTAGGTTGCTAGTAGTGTTGATTACTCCTTGTAGTTGATGCTAGTTGGTTTAATTGGTGGAAGATCATATGTTCAGATCATTTATGCATATTAATACCCCTCTGATTATGAACATGAATATGATTTGTGAGTAGTTACGTTTGTTCCTCAGGACAAGGGAGAAGTCTTGCTACTAGTAGTCATGTGAATTTGGTATTCGTTCGATACTTTGATGAGATGTATGTTGTCTTTCCTGTAGTGGTGTCATGTGAACGTCGACTACATGACACTTCACCATTGTTTGGGCCTAGGGGAAGGCATTGGGAAGTAATAAGTAGATGATGGGTTGCTAGAGTGATAGAAGCTTAAACCCTAGTTTATGTGTTGCTTCGTAAGGGGCTGATTTGGATCCATATGTTTCAGAGAACAATGGTGAAGTGTCATGTAGTCGACGTTCACATGACACCACTACAGGAAAGACAACATACATCTCATCAAAGTATCGAACGAATACCAAATTCACATGACTACTTATAGCAAGACTTCTCCCATGTCCTCAGGAACAAACGTAAATACTCACAAATCATATTCATGTTCATAATCAGAGGGGTATTAATATGCATAATGGATCTGAACATAAGATCTTCCACCGAATAAACCAACTAGCATCAACTACAAGGAGTAATCAACACTACTAGCAACCCACAGGTACCAATCTGAGGTTTTGAGACAAAGATTGGATACAAGAGATGAACTAGGGTTTGAGATGAGATGGTGCTGGTGAAGATGTTGATGGAGATTGACCCCCTCCCGATGAGAGGATCGATGGTGATGATTTCCCCCTCCCGGAGGGAAGTTTCCCCGGCAGAACAGCTCCGCCGGAGCCCTAGATTGGTTCCACCAAGGTTCCGCCTCGTGGCGGCGGAGTTTCGTCCCATGAGCTTGCTTCTAATTTTTTTCCTCGACGAAAGACTCCATATAGCCAAAGATGGGCATCAGAGGGCTGCCAGGGGGCCCACGAGGCAGGGGGCGCGCCCAGGGGGTAGGGCGCGCCCCCCACCCTCGTGGACGGTGGGTGCCCCCCTCTGGTACTTCTTTCGCCCAATATTTTATATATATTCTAAAACATGTTCCCGTGAAGTTTTAGGACTTTTGGAGATGTAATAGGTCTCTAATATTTTCTCCTTTTCCAGCCTAGAATTCCAGCTGCCGGCATTCCCCCTCTTCATGTAAACCTTGTAAAATAGGAGAGAATAGGCATAAGTATTGTGACATAATATGTAATAACATCCCATAATGCAATAAATATCGATATAAAATCTTGATGCAAAATGGACGTATCAGGCAACTACAAAAACTTTCAATGAAGTTTAAGTGAATGTATAGTTCCAGTCACAATAAACTTGTGAAAAACTGGTTTACTCAATCAGTCATCTTGACATCATGGTTTATTTTCAGTTTATACACAATCAGGAAATTAATTTGTATTCACGGTTTATTATCATTTTAAATTCATTATAGTATCCTTGAGGTTTAAAAAGACCTTGTGTTTTTACGAAATGCATGAAGTTGAACAATGGACCTTGTGTTAAAAAGACATTGTGCTTTTTTGTAATCCATCGCTGAAATGGTATCACGCAGCTAGTCTTACCAAATGATTTGCTTCCTCTGGGTCCCTGTAGAAGAACATATCAACCTACAAAAGATAAATAATGAAAATATTTTAATTATTGTACTCATGGTGAGAGACATTATTTGGAACACAGGGAACAACTTCTATCTATATGAAAGAAATATGCCCTAGAGGCAATAATAAAGTTATTATTTATTTCCTTATATCATGATAAATGTTTATTATTCATGCTAGAATTGTATTAACCGGAAACATAATACATGTGTGAATACATAGACAAACAGAGTGTCACTAGTATGCCTCTACTTGACTAGCTCGTTAATCGAAGATGGTTATGTTTCCTAACCATAAACAAAAGAGTTGTTATTTGATTAACGGTATCACATCATTAGAAGAATGATGTGATTGACATGACCCATTCCATTAGCTTAGCACCCGATCGTTTAGTATTTTGCTATTGCTTTCTTCATGACTTATACATGTTCCTATGACTATGAGATTATGCAACTCCCGTTTACCGGAGGAACACTTTGTGTGCTACCAAACATCACAACGTAACTGGGTGATTATAAAGGATCTCTACAGGTGTCTCCAAAGGTGAATGTTGGGTTGGCGTATTTCGAGATTAGGATTTGTCACTCCGATTGTCGGAGAGGTATCTCTGGGCCCTCTCGGTAATGCACATCACATAAGCCTTGCAAGCATTACAACTAATGAGTTAGTTGCAAGATGATGTATTACGAAACGAGTAAAGAGACTTGCCAGTAACGAGATTGAACTAGGTATTGAGATACCGACGATCGAATCTCGGGCAAGTAACATACCGATGACAAAGGGAACAACTATGTTGTTATGCGGTCTGACCGATAAAGATCTTCGTAGAATATGTAGGAGCCAATATGAGCATCCAGGTTCCGCTATTGGTTATTAACCGGAGACGTGTCTCGGTCATGTCTACATTGTTCTCGAACCCGTAGGGTCCGCACGCTTAAGGTTTCGATGATAGTTATATTATGAGTTTATGAGTTTTGATGTACCGAAGTTAGTTCGGAGTCCCGGATGTGATCACAGACATGACGAGGAGTCTCGAAATGGTCGAGACATAAAGATTGATATATTGGACGGCTATATTCGGACACCGGAAGTGTTCCGGGTGATTTCGGAGAAAACCGGAGAGCCGGAGGGTTACCGGAACCCCCCGGGAGAAGTAATGGGCCATATGGGCCTTAGTGGAGAGAGAGAGGGGCAGCCAAAGGTGGGCCGCACGCCTCCTCCCCCCTGGTCCGAATTGGACTAGGAGAGGGAGGGCGGCGCCCCCCTTTCCTTCTCCCTCCCCACTTCTTTCCCCCTCCTAGTAGGAGTCCTACTCCTACTAGGAGGAGGACTCCTCCTTGGCGCACCATAGGGGCCGGCCGGCCTCCTCCCCTTGATCCTTTATATACGGGGGCAGGGGGCACCCCTAGACACACAAGTTGATCCTCGTGATCGTTTTCTTAGCCGTGTGCGGTGCCCCCTTCCACCATACTCCTCGATAATATTGTAGCGGTGCTTAGGCGAAGCCCTACGACGGTAGAACATCAAGACCGTCACCATGCCGTCGTGCTGACGGAACTCTACCCCGACACTTTGCTGGATCGGAGTCTGGGGATCGTCATCGAGCTGAACGTGTGCTAAAACTCGGAGGTGCCGTAGTTTCGGTGCTTGATCGGTCGGGCCGTGAAGACGTACGACTACATCAACCGCGTTGTGCTAACGCTTCCGCTGTCGGTCTACAAGGGTACGTAGATCACACTCTCCCCTCTCGTTGCTATGCATCACCATGATCTTGCGTGTGCGTAGGAAATTTTTTGAAATTACTACGTTCCCCAACACTATACATATACAAGAGTAATAAGAAAGGTTAACTATGAACCAGAGCTAACAAAAGTGAAGATATTTTTCAAGCAGGGGGCAGCAATTTATAATCCCATAGGAGTAATTGGCTTTGAAAAATTAAGCGACCACATTCTTGATTTCCCAATGTAACATAAGCAGTGCATAAATTGAATTATTCGGTGGTGAACATTTTGCTATAGATGCTGACTAAATTTAGAAATGTCAAATTTCTCTATGTACAAAAACTGGGGTTAGCTGAATGTGTGTGTTAATGAGCAATGTCAAAATTTAGTGATCAATCTGGAGTACAGTAGTAGCATAAATCTGGAATTAACTGAATGTGTGTGTACCTGCAGTAGCATCAATCTGTAAAAAAACTGGAGTTAACTGAATGTGTGTGTTTCCATACCACTGTGTTGTTACCGAATATCCGAAATTCCTAAAAAAGCCATAGTCAAATTTTATTTAACTGTGAAGTGAAGTGTTCAGTGTTCAAAACTGTTGTTTCTAGTTAGTTTAGTAAACTTGCTATTTCTAGTTCGATTGGAAACAAAATGATGCAAAAGCAAAGACTACCTGAACTTAGGAATACTCCATTGATTTTCTGAATGATGATGCAACAACACGTGTGTGAATCTCCATTGAATTCAGGTGCTTGAAAAACAGTGGCTATAAGAAGCGGTGTTCAATTTACGTGGAATATATTGAACTCGTGAATATATTTTGAATGAATGATTTTGCATTTAGGAATGCAGAGTCCCATCTTATTGCAAAGGTAATATCAATAGCCACTGATAGAAAAAATACATGAATCACTTATGTAAACTATACAGTGCAGTACTCCATCTGACTAATCAAGTGAGTGTTCCATCTATTTCACCCTAAGATGAAAAGCAATCAGTTTTTAGAAATACTCTACCTGTTAAGGGCAAGGGCAGTAACCTCACAAGGCAATAACTAATTAATAATCTTGGTTGCAATTACCATGGGATACAATCAAGATCTGAGCCATGTGCCCTAATTAACTCTCTTTGCTTTGAAACTGAAACTGCAATCACATAAATGTCTGAACCTTGCAAACCAAACTACGACATGAGTAGATGATTAACTGCAACCCTGCAAGGCACTTGTGTTCATGTAGCAACACAAAATATATGCAGGCACATGTACAGTAGCAAAAAAGTTTCACCATTCCACATGTCCAGTAGTGAAAACCTCTCTTTGTCCGACGATGCGCAACCACTCAATCCTGTCAACTTGTTCCTCTTGTCACATAAATTCTCACCTTTGGTCTGTCTTCGTGGGAGCCGGCAGTGGTGCCTGCTGGGCGGCGAAGGCGGGGATGGATGTTGGCGAGGGAAAGTGGAGAGCTTCTGCATCGGACGAGGTTGGCGGCGAGGTGAAGGTTCTGGCGACGACCGGCTCCGTGGACAAGGTTGACAGCGAGGTGGACGAGGTTGATGGCGAGGCGAATGAGGTTGACGACGGGCAGGGCCAGTTCCGGCTCACCACCATCGGGGAAGGGTGCGTCCGGTGGACAACATATAGAAAAAATTGAGCCTTATCCTCGTCCGGGGAAGCAACACGGTGGAGGAGGGTGAGCTCCAGCGATGCCCGGGGAAGCTGCGCTGGAAGCCAAGCAGGAGAGCTTCGGTGCGGGGAGCCAAGTAGGGGAGCCCTGGCGCCGGAGACAAGCTGGGGAGAAGTGCGGGGGACGCGAGCAGGGGGGAGTGTCATTTGTCGGGAATTCACTGAGGGGGGTTTCATAAAATGACCACGGGGACATCTTTTTCGGATGGAGGGAGTATTTATTTATACTAAACTTTTGCATTTATTAAGAACTTATTTTTTTGATATACAATCTTAAACATTAATATTTTCTATCATATTAGTTAAATTAACCACATAACAATGTGGCCACATCATAAGATACAAGGTTTATTATGTGTACTGCCAATATTGAAAATTGCACTAATATTATTTTAAGGCATACATTACAAATAAGATGGTGCCTTTTATTTTGTTTAGAGACATTGTCTGTTTTTAAACCGGATTTTTCTAGATGAGGGGAAATAGAAAATAAAATAAAATCACATGTCTTTACAGATAAATGTGTTCAACTTAGATGAATTGTATCTATATGTATTTGTTTGTATCTATTTTAGCATCCTTAAATATTATAGCAGAAAGTACTAAAGTTGATAGAGGTTACTAGAGTGCATGGTTTAAATTGTAAGTAATTAGAAAGGATAATGTTAGAGTAAACAAAATATCTACAAGGGTCTATTCTCGAATTTGTCGGCGTTGCTTATTATTGGGTTTTTCCTGGGTTCAACGATCTGTCGTCATCACATGCATTTGTTCTTAGCACCATTCAACTTGTATTGAATGCCTCCAATTTTGTTTCTACGTTTGATATGTAGTGTTCATACTCGACACTTAGTAGAATAGAATAGTATTAATTGCAAGGAAATTTGTACATGCTGGTTTTTTCATGGTTCAATCTGCAATCTGCATACGAATGTGCAATCCATCCCCATAAGTAAGTGACGTGTATTCCTCACCTTAACTCACTCAAAATCAACACAACTCATCATAAACACATATGTAGTTACGCAAACCTGTTGATATGATTGCTCAGTAGCTTAATGATTGGATGATTTTGTAGAAAAAAACCTAAAACAAGAAACTATGAGGTGGGGAGTACAAATGTTCAAAATGATGGCAAGTGAAGTCTTCAAACTGGTGCATGACTGGAGGATGGGGGGCAACAGAATCATGGCGAGCTGAAGCTTCTATTTTCTTTTTCCCTACTCTGTCTATCCTAATGAGTTGCTGCTTTGTACTCCACTATGCTCTTTGGGTACTTGTTGATCATTGTAATATAGCCTATATGTCGTAGCTGCTTTGTTGTTTAGTCTTCGGTGAACTGCCTAGTTACCTTCTGTGAACAGTTATGTCTTAAGGTCTGAGATGTGAAAACCCAGGAGTTGCAGTTCATGCATCGTTCCTTTTTAGATTGTATGCTTTAGTTGTCGTTTGTAACACAACATGGTTTCAGTTAAATGAAATCATAGAGGGAGCTCTCCTTAAAAAAATGGAAACCCGGTAGAAGATAACAAATGATAAGACGGTGGTTGAAGTATGCAGAGGTCGCCGAAGTTGTTACTGGCGAGTGGCCATTTATTGTTCTGGTCAACTCGTAATGGCCTAACAAACCTTCTCTTTCGTTGAAGGTTATATCGGTGACCGCATTTCTCCTTTGTTGACTAGGAACATATATATACTTGACAAAATACCGATCCTCACAACAAATGTTGGTGTCAACTCCCGGCCTTTGCATCCTGAAAACGATGCACGCGGCCGAAGCTTACTCCTTTGTGATTGGAGAATACATAGGTTTTGAAGAAAAGAACAAGCTAATATGAGAAGGGATGGCAGGGAAATAGAGGGTTGGTCATTGGAGAAAATGGTCTCCTGTCGCTGCATATCACACAGCGATCGACCAGCCCGTACATTAGCATGGTTGGGGTGGCATCCAGAGCTGGGCGAGCTTGACCTTGGAGACACTCTGCAGCACTTCCAGCGGCGTCACATCGCCAGTCACCACCACCTTCTTGTGCTCCAGATCCACCTCGAACCACGTCACCCCTGCAGCACAAACAGCATGCTCTAAATTTTATAACAAGCCAAAGCGCACACCATAAACCTTGCCAAGAAAAAAATGGAGAATCAAAACCAACAACAGCAGAAAACTGCCAGTGTTACGTGATTTCCGCATTTGTATTCAAAAAGGAAACTTGATTCTGTTTTCCCCCTTCTCTACCCAACTTTTTTGAAAAGGAAAAAAAAAACTGTTCTGAAAGTGACCTTGGTGGTGAGAGGGCAGCAGAGCTGCAGCAAACTAGGTGGACGTGTGCAACAAATTTCCCATGATAGTAAAAAAGATGCCCTGATACATGTTGCTTCTGTTTTTATTAGGGAAAAAATCGTTTTCCTGTTGCCAATCATTCACTTTGAGAAAGCTTTGCACCTTTTTGTTCCGTGGACTACAAATTTCCGTCATGCGCGGAAAGGTTGTTGGTTGGTTCAGCTCGTTTACATGTGCACGCACGCTCTGCCAATTCGGATAGTAGAACAAACTGAAAATGAAAGACCTGGAGCTGATGAATATTTACAGAGTTTTTGCTGCTTGTGCGAGCAACTCTGCAACAATTGATAATCTTCATTTTTTTACTGGTAAAAAGCACATGAAAAGAACAAAGATTTTGTAACAAGGACGGGTAAAGAAAAGGTAAAAAGAAAACATGAGGCATCTTCCATGGCGCATGATTCGGGCCATCGCAGCAGCACACGCATGTGGCGAAAGGCAAGCCTGAGGCCACCCCTGTCGCCCAACGGAACGACACCTGCGGCTGATAATCAAGATCCAAAGTGGACTACATGGCAGTGGCAATAAGGCTGGTCATAGTGGGAGTAACTTAGTTAGTAACATAGCGCAGTCCAAGACAAGTTTGCTTATGTGGCATGTATTTAATGAGGAGAGATGTGTTTAGAGTAACATAATATGTTACTGTAACATAGCGCTTTCCAAAAGAGAATGAGTCTACAAACTAATAAATGAAGCCAACTATGACACTACTATTATGTTATTTTGCACTATGAAGGTGGTAACTTAGACTAGTGTCATGCATATGACACTAGTCTAAGTTAATCTTCACTATGACCAGCCTAACGTAGATGCACAAAACGCGGTGGAGTTAATGCAAACGCCACCCCTTGCAAAAAAAAATGTAACTATTTTTCAACAGAGCACTCTGTTTTTCAACCCCCAACTCTTGTCAACCTTTTGCCTTACATAAACAGAGTAACTTTGCCCTAAATGAGGGAAGGAAGGAAGGATCATCATGATGTAAGAGTTGGTGTTGGTGTTACCTTCCATCTTTGAGATATGCTTGTGAACTTTCTTGGCGCAGCCGTAGCAGTGCATGGACACCCTCAGCTCCACCGTCTACGCACACTCACCACACCAACAAACATGTCAAAAAAAACTCGAGACCAAGAGAAGAAGAAGGAGCATATCGGAGAAGGTAGAAGATGCATGGATGAATCATGCTGCATAGTGCATACCTTGGGCTGCAGATGGAAGCCCAGCGTCCTTGACGACGACGTGCGCTCGACGATGAGGTCGCTGAGCCTCACCACCTGGCTGCTCCCGCTCACCAGGGCCTTCCGCTCCTCCACCTCATCCCCCAGCACCCGCGCGCAAAGGCAGCCGCAGCCGGCGCCGGCCCCGGCGCCCACGCACGCGGCGAAGCAGTTGAGCACCCTGCCGCCCATGCGCCACAGCCGCCGCCTCATCGCCATTCA
The DNA here is from genome assembly GCF_002162155.2 of Triticum dicoccoides. Classification (NCBI taxonomy): domain Eukaryota; kingdom Viridiplantae; phylum Streptophyta; class Magnoliopsida; order Poales; family Poaceae; genus Triticum; species Triticum dicoccoides. Next base: position 548,287,715 of record NC_041380.1, on the reverse strand, counting down.
GCTCGCCCGTGCCACTCTCACGCTCACCTGGGAGAGAGTGGCCGGAGCCGCTGGTTAAAAAGGGCAGCCGGCTGCGGTGCAGGGCTCTGGCGTCAAGATCGGCTGGGATCGGCTAAGATCTATCGAGTAATGTCCATGATCAATGATGGATACGGTACAAGTGTACTGACTGTCATGGGATGGGAGGGAGGGGGTCGATCGGCGAGGCTGGTACGTTGGGGCCGGCCGGCCGGCTACTCCTAGATAGGAATAGTATTAGACCTACCGTGCATGTGTACGTGCTCGCTGGGTGCGCGGCGCTGCCAATTAATATATATCTCGGCACGTTACATGCGGACCATGGCCGCCGGCCGGCCGGCTGTTAATTACCCGCCAAAGTTTTAGTTTTTTAGCCCCCCGCCCGTTTTTATTCGCTCTGCATGTTAGCTTTGTCTGAAGTGAACTGTGTAAACTTCAACCAGGTTTATAGAAAAAAAAAACTTATTGATATCTACAATAGCAAAACCAATATCATTAGATTCTTCATTGAATATATTTTCACATATCGTATCATATACATATTCGTTGTTGTGAACGAATGTTCATACTGTTTTGTTAATAGCTTGGTCAAACATTTTAAAGTTTCGGTTGGTACAAATCGAATATATTTTTTGTTAATAGCTTTGTTGATGAGGTTCGCACTTGATCCACCCAAGGATGTGTTTTTTTTTTTGAAAAGAAGGATTATCTCCGGCCTCTGCATCTGGGCGATGCATGCAGTCATTTTATTAATTATTATCAGAGACCTTATAAGGCATTATATCAGTAAGCTTGAAGCCATCATCTAGGCGACACCTGTCGCTACTCCTATCCTCTTGATGCAGGGGTGCCGAATGTCTGAGCCTAATACCAAACCGACATCGCACCAAAGTCTAACATCTAATGCCGGACGCCCCATCCCAGCCACATGCTGGGAATGGGTCACACACCGGTTCGGCGCACTCACCGAGGCTACCGCCGCCGTCATTCACCTAACCATCTTCAGAGCGGGTACTGACGCAAAGACCTTGTCAGGTCAGCTGTCAACGCCACCATGGCGCCAGAAAGTGCCACCGCCCTGCGTGAGGCCACCACGCCACGTCCAGCGCCGAGACCCCGCTGCTCCATGCCGCCGAGACCCGCCGCCGTCGACGCGAGAGAAGGCACGCAACACCACTCATGCCTCTTCCATCCGGCGCCGCTCCACAAACAACGCCCCCAATAGGGAACACGACACCGCAGCGCCGCCATCGTCCGATCCGATGATCTTAGGATTACTCCCGGAGTGGGACGAGCAGGTTGACGATAGTTGCTTGACGATGCCTTCATCAAGATAACGACGTAGACGCCGCCATCGCTGAGTCGGCTCGGTTTTCACCGGCGACTATGTCTCCCAAACTCGCCGCCGGTGCTAATAGTGGGATTCAAAATCCGTCACTACCAGCCTGACCAACCGCCTTCGGTGAAGAAGGCAGCCACCACCACCATGCCCCGGCCAAGAGACCCGGACATCCTCGTGCCGCGAAGATTACCCAAGAATGTGCTACATGTGAAATGTTCTTCCGGTTTTGTCTCGTGTAAATAGGGGGACAAGTTGCCGGGCTCTCCATGTGACAATGTGCACGGCAAGCACTAGTGAGTATGTACTGAGTAGTGACACCAACAGTGGAATCACACCTCTCAAAAGAGAGCATGTGGTGTACAGTAATCAATCGATCATAGCCTATAGCGGCCTATCTGGCGATGCAATATTGGGAAGATGCATGCACGGGTGTGCTAGATGCCAATGTCATGGGAGAAAAGCTTAATCATTTGCTCCAAAGAGCAATAAAATAGTAAAATCTCGCTGCCAATGGATGGCTCGATCACTGGATGATTGTCCCATAGCTAGCTAGCCTTGCAAAGATTCTGAGCTGCATGTTTCTACAGTTTCGAAAGCAAGACAACTTGCTGTCTACTCAGAGTATATATTATGGGACGGAGGGAGCAGTTGTATTTTTCTTTTTGGTGTGTGAAACTGAAAGATAAAGACAAGGATACCGAAAATCCATCTTTGCACCTGAGCTCATCTGCACCCATACTGACAAAAAAATCAAAACAAATATAAGAAAAATCCAAAAAAATCTCCCAAAAATATTTGTGCGGTAGATAATTCGGTGCGTGAGGTCCGCTCCAATTTTCACATCATTTGAACATCTGAGGAGCTCTTAGCAAAAAAGACAAATTAGAGGTCTACTATGTATGTACTGTTTTGGCTCGATTTGTCTTTTTTGCTGAGAGCTCCTCAGATGTCCAAATGACTTGAAATTTGGAGCATGCCTCACGCATCAAGTTATCTACCGCACGCAAAAATTGAAATTTTTTGAATTTGTTTTGATTTTTTTTACAAAAAAAATTCTAACCGGGTGCAAACGAGCCTGGGCACCGAAACGCCCTACTCGATACAAGGATGCCTGCATGAGTGAGGGTTGGTGCAGGCGGATCAGCATATTGGATACGACCGAATTGGTGCACTGCACGGAGATACGGCACGGGATTTTCCGCATAGGAGTAGCATGGATTGGGTGCTCGATAGTAATTCCTCTCACTCTCAGGGAAGACAGTGGTTTACAGTGTACCATCAGCTGGTGGTGGAATAAATGCCTAACTGTAAAGGCAGGACTGGGAGTGTAGAATCTATGCTTTGCATTTACTTTCTTGGACCATGCGTGCACGTACTCTACATCGGCAACCTTTGCTACATGCACAGGGGATAATGCTTGGCAAGAGTTCATGGTGTCGTTTCTGTAGTTAAATTGTTGATGCTGTAGGTAGATACAATTGAAATGTCACCGAGAGCTCGAATAAAATGTTGCTAAAATACAGAGTAATGATTTGTTCATATAGTGTACACATATGCATACGAGGTAATCTCACCATTTCTACACAAGAGGTGAGCCCAACCAAATCCATCTCTCAAACCAAACACTGACCCAAGCACACGAACGGAACCAACCTGTTCCAGCGGCGTGGAACCATGACCATTCTATTACACTTCGTTCCCCAACCAAACACGACCCCAAGAATCTCGCCTCCCGCCATCGGCAGTCTTACGTGATAGAGCAACAGAACCGCTGGCAGCGACCCATCAGAATAATCACTGCGAGTGATTATAGTGACACGGACAGCTTCAACAGTCAACCTGCAAAGGAGCAGTGTAAGGTTTGTTAACAATCATGAGCAGTGTAATGTCCATGTGGGCAATATATATCGCTAACCGCATCTTCCAGTTCAAGGCTACAAGAAAGATATAAACATCTGCTTGTACACATAATGCAATGTACTCATGAACCAGTTTAGAGCGATATCACAAGGTTCAATTATTTCTATATGAATAAGAGAACGTAGATTTAAGGGGCAAAGGACAAAATTGCCCAGGATTTAGAAATACAGTCTCAAATGTACAGTTGCTCTAAAAAAAGGTTCAAGTTATCTCTAAGATTCAAGTGCCTCCTTTTGTAGGAATAGCTTAAAAAACGTTACAATGAAGCCCAAAAAAGTGAGAATCAACATGGCTAATTGCCGGGACCAAATTGTCAACAGGCTTCCTAATTTAACTTCTAAAGCGTAGACCAATAAAAAGATATGGAATACGACCAGGAGAACCTACATCTATCGGCACACCTAGTGGACCCTGTAACCAATGACAGGCAAATAATTTTCATAATCTCAAGGCTCAGGTGAAAGGGCAGTAGCACAGGTCATCACCAGTTCATATAAACAAACATAAAATGGAAGGGAACAAAAATGGCTGGCATGCACCATGTATTGTACACATGTACCTGACATCTTTTGGATACTAAATAACCCAAAGTGCACAGAGCAGACACTGAAGTGCTTCAGCTACTCAGTAAGACCTTGTTGAGATAACAAGTCTTGCCCAAATCTTGCAAAGACCCAAAGCTCATGAAGTGCTTGTTAACATCATTCTATGGTCACTGGCCAAGGTTCATCTGCGAGTATCTGTAACAAGACATGACATGATATCAACACATGGTGCTATTATGAGAAAGCATACAGTGGACGGAATGGATATGTTTTTTTAACAATACCGGCGAGGTTTATTTTGGCGTTGACTAGGCTCATCATTTACAACTTCTGCAAAAGGGGCAAATGTGTCAAAACATTCCTAGTTTTCTAGGATCACAAAAGAGAGCAGAAACTTCTAATAAAATATCTGAAATTAAACACAGGTAAAATAACAAGGTAGAGATACGATATTGAAAAGGGAACCAAGCTGTTTTACCTGTTATTTGTGGGGGCTTCAACTGAGACGGCGCATTACTTGCACTAGGTTCTCTGTAGAGCAGCAAATAACAGAAAACCAGAATTATTCATCCTTGTTTCATTCAATGAAGTTTGATAGTGACAGAGAAAAAGTTTAATATATAATGAGATCCGACTGGTCAGTCAGTACTCAGTACTATTCGAAGACAAAGCAAGCAGACACATTGATGGGGTAAATTGACATAATACAAGTCCCAAGGCCAACTAAGTTGCTTAAAAAATAATGCATAGTTTATCACTGTTGTGAACATGCTGGTGACCTTTGCAGCTTTTGCTGTCAAGCTTTAACCCTGTCACAAAACTAGCAGGACTGTTGTTCTATGCAAAAAGAGGATGAACTCATCATAATTAAACTGATGTAACTCATCTCAAAAGTATGTACGACTACAGCTGCAATATAAGAACTCTAAAAGCCCTGCAATGCATCATGTTATAGTACTGGATCGACATACCTAGGATTAACTGAAGAAGATGCCTGCTCAGAAGGTCGGGAATAATAGCTTCCATCCATGGCAAAATAAGGTGAGCCATAAGTTGCTCCTAAACCTCCAGCGGAACCGGACAATATTGGCAGCCTGATTTCAGTCAGATGCGCCCAAACAAATAATTAGACAAGCTAACTATGAATGCCATATTCATCAAATAAATAAATGCTACATCGATAAGCCAGTCTGCGGAAGTAGTATGCAGCCATGTAATACCAATCAAAATTGCATATTAATGACTATGAAACATCATCATGGCGCAGACAACAGTAGTGCACCAGCATCGTACTAGACTGAGATGCAGAAAAAAAAGAGGATAATTAACTCCTTACCAAGCCATCTCAGAATTGCTGACGCCATGTTGTTGCTGAGACACAAATCCTGGTAAAGCCATACCGATTGAAGGAACACCAGGCACACCTGGATGCTGGCCTCCAAACTGCATAACTGTATGATAGAAAACAGTTACAACTTTACTAGTATCATTAATTACTTATTTTTCATATATATTATCATTAAGTACTCATTTTATTAAATTGCAATTTCACAGTGTTAAACTTACAAACCTGGAAAGAGTGCGGGGGTGCCATGGAAACCTTTGTCACCAAGTGAAAGGCCTCCTGTAGCTCCGAGAACATGACCTCCACCATAGGGAAAAGAAGCACGCTCTTCTCCCTGGTCACCAGGTTGCCCATTCACCGTCAATCGAGTAACAGCTTCATTTGATCCATTAGGTGAAGAAACACCAGTGTCTTCAGTCAAAACTGTAGGCGTAGGTTGTGTGAAAGATGGCATTCGACCACTACTACCAAATTGTGCACCCAACATCTGGGTTGGCATCCTTAGTGTGGATTGGGTATTTGATGATGATGGAGATGACTGTATATTTGTGCCCTTCGGTACGAAAGCCTTCCCTCTCAACAGGGGGGCATTTTGTGGGGTTGGAGAAACATGTTCCATACCAATGGGGGGTGAGAAGGGTCTACTAGTGGTACTAGGTTGTGCATTCCCCCTTTGACCAATCAGTTGTTCCTGGTGGGACGGCCTTGAAGGGTAAAATGGCGGCGAGGCTGAATTCAAGTTTGATGCAAAGGATTGCTTATTAGGAAAACCTTGCTCAGGCCGAGAATTTGAATTCTGAGGTTGGTGTTTCCCCAAATTTGCATTTGATAAAGCATTTTCAGGTTTCTGTGATCTGAAATATGATTGAAAAACAAACATGCTGCTGTTAGTTCTCTATCAAAACAAATGTGCAAAGATTGAATAAAAATAAACCTTCCACTCACTTATCATTTTGCTCTGAAGATATCTCAGTAGTACTGCGACGTGGTTGGTAACGTCTAGAGCCTCTGCCACGAATTACGCTTGGTGTGGCCTTACGACTTCTGGAACCGTCATTATAAGTGTGAGATTCTTTTGGAACCACATCAAAGTTATCAACATCATCATTGCGAGCATGAGACGATTTAGGAGCTCTGTTCTTCCTGTGCTCACGCAGGACTGGTCCAGCATTTTTTGTATTATCAAGGGAAACTAGAGATCCCTTTGGAACATAGCTGTAGTTCTGGTTACCATCATGATTATGTGCTCGAGACCTGTTGCCTCTGAAATTACCACGGCCAACACCACGAGTCCTACCGCCAGGTCCACCAACACGCCCTCCAGAGCGGCCCCTTGGATTTCTCATCTGAAAGCACAATTGACAAAAAAAAAGCATATTGGTAAGGAAACATGCATCAGCAGTTCAATGCATAGTAGAAAATAAGATAGCATAGTAGTCAGTTACTCACATTGCCATTATGATAACCACGTGGATGCATCTCATCAAATCTGTCATGGACCCAAGCTTCCTCCTCTTTAGGATTCCACAAGTTCCTATTACTCAGTGTTCTCCTAAATTGAGAATATGGATAGATTAGAAAGCAGTTGAAACCTGGATAATGTAATCATAATACAGATTAAGCATCATTAGGCCTTGTACAATGCAAGGTGCTTAGAGAAATAAACCAGGTTTTTCTTAAGCACCGGTGTTTATTTGTACAGGGGTAGACGCTTAATTAGGCATCTCTCCTGTAGAAATAGGCACCGGTGCTTCAGAAAAAACCCGGTTTATATTTTTCTAAGCACCTACCATTGTACAATACCTTAG
>NC_041380.1:548275107-548280502 GCF_002162155.2 Triticum dicoccoides | reverse complement strand
GGGGTATGTTTTTCATGAAGGGGCGGTTGAGGGCCTCCAATTTCATTTGAAGAAGCCAGGACTACATAAGTTATGGTAATACAACACACTCCAGGGCAAAAGAGAAGAAAAAGGCGCTTCCACACTTTCCAGGTAAGTACACAGGTGCGACAGACAAACTTACAAAGCTACATGGGAAAACCTCTATTTTTGCGTATGCATCTTGATCTAGTGAATAAATTTAATAATTTACTAGTTAACATGGATTTCATGTGTGTACCAACTAGTTGTATGAAATTGTGTGATTCAGTAACGCATACACTTGTTCATACACTTGGGCATGTTTCTTTTGGTTGACATCACTAGCTAAACTACAGCCAATTTGGAGAGGTCTGTACTTTCTAAGCTGACTGTCAAATCTCTAGTGCACAAAACATCACCAGTTTGATTCAACTGTTATACATTAAATGCATTCACATATTATGTTTTAGGTTGATGCTTTCCTGCTACTTTCTATTGACAATTCTGCACCGTTGTATTCATCACTGTTTCTGGTATAATGCAACATTAGATTATCAGTGTGTCCATGATGAACAGAACTGGTGCCATAAACAGCAGAGGGAGGTTAGAACCTGTGGCCTGTGGGGTTGCAGGTTTCGCTGGTGGCAGGGGCAATATATAGTGGTATTTGCACAGAATGCTACTGGTACAGCCTAGTAAAGTGTGTTTCAGCTTGGTACTGCAATTCTGGTTGAAAGACTTCGGGTACAGAACAGCCTAGTAAAGTGTGTTTCAGCTCAGTACTGCAATTCTAGTTGAATGACTTTAATTGACTAGGACCAGAATTCAAGTCCCTTAGATTCCCTATTCAATTCTAAATATACTTATAGAAAAGTTTGTTGTCTTCATGTTTCCATATGCAACAATCAGCTATTATATGCGACGAACAACTATGATATGTAACAGCCGTGCATGCATCAGACTCTCATGTGGAAGTATTTAGGGCAACAGACCACATTTTAATTACTATTACCTCCGTCCCAAAATTCTTGTCTTAGATTTGTTTAGATACGGATGTGTCTAACACTAAACCGTGACTAGATACATCCATATCTAGACAAATCTAAGACAGGAATTTGAGTAGTTTCCTGGTATCAGTGTTTGGTCTCTTCTTACAACACTAGTAACCATGATAAATTTTTGTACATTTACGACACTAGTAACCATGATAATTTTTTGTACATTTACGACACTAGTAACCATGGTACGTTTTTGTGGAAACTTGGGTGAAACTAATCAAACATAAATCCCCACAAGCTTAAACTTGATGCAACTAATGCTTACTTTGCGGTTGCCAAATTGTGTTGCACCGAACTTATTTTACAATTCGCTGTAGAAATTAGCGGCGAAAGCGGATAAAAGTTGGCTAACCACATGGTAAACTGCACGAAATCTAGTTGGGCAAACAGGATTGCTGTAATTCATCGCAATGCTGGTTTCATAAGCAAAATCAGGTTAAGCAAAACAGGATTCATAATTCAGAGCGCAATGCAAACACAGCCTAAGTCCACTAATTAGCAATTGGGCTGCATCCTAAGTCGCGGAGTCATTCAATGGCCAAAAAGTAAGCGGTAATCAATCTGAAGACGGAAAGGCGAGTACCTTCCGCGGCCGCGGCCGCCGCGGGACTCCTGGAAGCGGTCGTCGTGCATGTAGAAGGCGCCCGCCGTCGGCACGGCAAAGGGCTCGCTCTCCTTCTTCCCCTCCTCCCCCTCCTCTCCCGCCGCCGCCGCCTCCTTGGCTTCCCCTCCCTCCTCGGCCCCCTCCGCCGCCTCTCTCGGCGCGGCAACCGCCTGGGCGGCCGCCCCGCCACGCCCCTGCTCGAAATCCTCGTACACCTCCTCGTACTCCTCCTCATACTCCTCCTCGTACTCCTCGCCGTACTCCTCGGCGGCGCCCTGCCCGTCGGACTCCGCGCCGGATCCGGCCCCTCTCCGCGGCAACGGCAAGCCCTCGCCCTCCTCATCCTCCTCTTCCTCGTCGCTCGCCGCGGCCCGGCGCCTCACCGCCGGGAGGGGCGCGTCGTCCAGGTCGCTCTCGTACTCCTCCTCCTCCTGCTGCTCCTGCCCCTGCTCCTCCTCCCCCTCCCGCACGGCGGCCTCCGCCTTCTCCTCCTCCCTGTCGGCCATTGGCGCCGCGAGCCGGGAGACCGCGGGGCGGATCGGGGCGGCCGGGCGAGGGGATTAGGGTTCGGCGGCGGCGGAATTCGACGGAATCTAGAAGCTTCCCGTGGCCGCGTGCGTCTGTCTCTGGTCTGCGTGTGGACGGGGGGAGGAGGAGGGGGAGGGTGGATGAGATTTAAGAACGGGGAAAAACTGTCGCCGTTTGGTGACACCATCGGACACGCACCGAGAGTCTGACGACAGCCGTTCGTGACGCTGACGCGGCTGGCCCGCACGCCGGTTTTGGGCGCTCTGTCGGATGCTGACGTACGCAGTGCGGTCATAAAGCTTTTTTTTCGGGGTAGTGCGGTCAGGTTTTTTTTTTGCATTGACCAAACGTTGGTTCTTTTTCTTTCCAACAGCTGTTTGTGATGGATAAAGCAGGAAGTCAACTATGGCTCATGGTGGGGTTAATCTTGATCGTTGTTAGGGCATGTACAATGGAGGCAGCACCTTGGTGCTGCCCCAGCCATCCACATAGGTAAATTTGAATGAAGCTATTGTTGTATGCCACTATCACCCAATGGAAGCTACTCTATGTGATGTCATCATCTTATTTTTTCTCTCTCACCTCCTTTCCAACACATGAAACCTCCACTACATTTAAACAATACCAGAATCTATTTGAATTAGCAATATCAGCAAGCATACACACTATATCAACAAGCATACACACTGAAAGTTATCAAACAACTTGATTTCCAAACAAAAATCAACAATCTTGATATGCAAACAGTGTCAGTATGTCTTGTCCATGACACTACAAAATCCCATAGTAACAGAATAATCTTAAGGTTTCAAATACCCATAAAGGAAAGATTTGTAAACACACAAATCAAATTTCAGACTGAATTTTTTGTTGTATCCTTTGATTCTTCTCATTCCAAAAAAAAAAATCTCACATCTTCTACGCTTCCTGGCACATGAAATCCGCTTTTTTTGACATATATGTAGAACATCTACACGAGAAGCAAGCCACAAGTTAGAGTATAATTACAAGCATGTCGAAAACACAGATTTTTTCTAAGTTGGCCATTTGGTTTGGCTAGAGCATTCCCTGTTAAATTTGCATGGAGCAACTGACAATAGTACAAGTATCCTGCTGTAGTGCAACTACAGTTTTAAAAACTGAAGGTGAGTTTTATAGCATAACCATCATTCTAATTAAAAAATAGCATTTCAAAAACAATAGTGCAGATTTTTGGGTACAGTACAGTGTAGATTTATGAGTACAATGCATATTTTAAAAACAATAGTGCAGATTTCTGGGTACAGTACAGTGTAGATTTCTGAGTACAATGCATATTTCAAAAACAATAGTGCAGACTTTTAGTGGAACATATATGTGGACTTCGTAACGAACACATGCAGATTCTAGCATTTGTTTCTAAAGTACATCAAGTGGTATGTGTTCTAAGTTATTAATCCTAACAAGAAGAGGCAAGGGAAGGAGTAACCTCATACCTTACAGGGAGAACAAAATTAGATCAGGAATAGGAAAATGCAAGAATAGGATACACACAGGAATATGACAGGAATCAAGATGGAGAAAAAGGAATATGACACACACAGGAATATTACATACCTTCTATTCCTCCCTGAAAAGTTGATCCCCCAATCTTGTAACAGCCTTCATATGCATCTCCTTTGCCCATGGCTCCATTCTTGTTGTGTCAGCATTCAACATATCTGTGAACTTGTCAAACAACTTTGTTCTTTCCTCTGCTAACTTGGCCACTGTCCTCTCCTTTGCTGCCTCATATGCAAGTCGATTAGCTTCTACCTTCTGAGCAGACAGTCGACTCTGCAATTCCATCATCTCAGCAGTTCGCTCCTTAGCATCAGCTTGTGCTTGTAGAAAGGCCTCAATCTGTTCTTTCATGTTATTCATCTCAGTAGGTGCTTCCTTATCTTTTCCTGTAGCTTTCTTCGCCCTCTTTGTTCCTGGGGGACGCTGAGCATTCTCAGTTGGTATTGGTCCTGACCTCTTTGTTCCATCTCCTTCTGTGTATACATGAATCTTCCACTTTTGGCTGTCTTTCACAGCTTCCCACCAATGCACATACAGGAACTGGTGCCCATTGCGGCTTTGGTACAGGTCTAGCGCTTGCTGCATCAATTGTTTATCACACCGGCCACTCGCATAGGTATCTCTCATCTGGTTATAGCAGCCATTGAAAGAGGTTACCTTCTTTGTTGTTTTGTACCAATGGTTCTTGAGGTGCTTCACATCCCTTTGTCGGTCACTCTCTGTTGTGCTGTTGTATGTATCAACAACCTCCTTCCAGTAGTATTCCCCCTTCTTGGCATTCCCATCGATTGGATTCACAGATTTGCTTAACCAAGCACTCACCTGCACAAAGGAAGTAAGTATACGGTTAAATTTAATTAAACAAAAGACAAAATGCAAGTACAAAAGTATAAAACTAGGAGCCAGCCTAAATAAATTTTAGGTAGCAAGACATGAGATATCTTTGATGTCTACATGACAAGAATAAGAGGATTTGGGGGACTTACCAATCTGAGGTCCTCATCTTTTGTATAGTACAACCTCTGTCTATCTTCATCATCTGCTTCCACATCGATTGTGACACGTTTTCGCTTGTTCGATGGAGTTGTGGTCCTGGGATTAGACGTTGATGGAAGAGGGTGGTGCTTGGCTGGTGGTGGCGGCGGCTGCGTGCAGAACATTGGATATTGGAAACCAAGCTGCTGAGGGGCTGGCAAGGTGAAGTTTGGATGACTTTGGCCTTGAAGGAAGCTCATGAAACCATTAGGAGGACGGTATTCCATTGCAGCTGAAAGAAGAAAAATCAAGTAATAAGAATTATGCACACAACACACATGAAACTATAATTTGGATGGGAAGAATAATATTCATGTGCAAATAGCATACTCGGAACTACCAAAGAACAATAAAAAGATAGCAAAGTGTCCAAGTGTTCTAAGCTCTTAATCCTACCAGCTATTTCTCAAAAAAAGAAAAAAAATAACACGGATATGGCACCTTCAGCAGACTAGCACTACTCTTTCTTTATCAGTATATGCAGCTAGCACAAGGGACCAAATTGACCAACGTACATAGATGTTATAACAGTCAGAACTCTGTTCAAATTAACTCTATACCAAAACATCTTGATGGCAGTCACATTTCCTGAATAAGGCTAGTAAGTCTAGCAAAAGAATTCAACATC
>NC_041380.1:548261814-548275097 GCF_002162155.2 Triticum dicoccoides | reverse complement strand
CAATAAAAAGATAGCAAAGTGTCCAAGTGTTCTAAGCTCTTAATCCTACCAGCTATTTCTCAAAAAAAAAAAAAAACACGGATATGGCACCTTCAGCAGACTAGCACTACTCTTTGTTTATCAGTATATGCAGCTAGCACAAGGGACCAAATTGACCAACGTACATAGATGTTATAACAGTCAGAACTCTGTTCAAATTAACTCTATACCAAAACATCTTGATGGCAGTCACATTTCCTGAATAAGGCTAGTAAGTCTAGCAAACGAATTCAACATCTGCACCTAGTACAACAACTAATAGTACCAGCATCCCTGTGATTATGCTAGTCTAATAATATACCAACTACTAGTACATCTAGCAAAAGAATTCAGCATCTGCACCTAGCCATTAGCAAATAAAAACAAAGATGGGGATTTCAGGATTTGACATTTTTCTCTCAGGGCTAGCAAATCAGCATCTGCACCTAGCCATCTGCATCTGCACCTAGCTAATTAGCATAATTTTCTCTTCACAATTGCAAAGAGCAGAGTACCAAGGCTGATCTGACATGTTTCTCTCAGGGCTAAGAAGAAAAAAGATGGGGATTTCAGGATTTCCACAAGCATGGTTGCCTGACTCAAATAGATTGAACCAAAATCACACACAGGGGAATCAATCTTCTTGGAACGGATCTGTTCTTGGAACCCTAGCCTAGTTTACTGAGCAAAATAAATCTGGCCATGACCACAAGAAGAAGCAGGGGAAGAACTAGACTCGTACCTTGCAGCAAGAGCTGCAGTCGGATGTCGACGGCAGGTTGAGGACGAGGTGCGCCGCCTTCTCCGCTGGTTCGCGCGCCGCGCCTCTGCTCCCTGGTTCGCGCCCTTCTCTTCTCCCCTTCCCGCCCTTCCCTTCTCTCTTTCGCGCCCTTCCCCTCTCGCTCGCGGGATTTTGTTGGGCGAGTGTGGTCCCGAATCGAGCGGAGCGACGGACCTCCCACCGCGTCGCCCCAGCGGCCGCCTCGTTGGTTTCGTCAGCGAAGAAGCGAGTTCTTCTGCAGGAGCCCGTTTCGATCTGCAAGCCACAGGTTTGGTTGATGTGGCACTCGGCAGGAGGAGGTGGCACATGGGGCGCCCGTCCAGCGTGGCCCATTGGCCATGCCCTTATAGCTACAGCGCAAAGGGAAAGAGACTCGAGTTAACATTGTCGTTGCCATGTCAGAAAAGAAAACATTGTCGGGATTTTTTTCCAAGGGAAAAGGAGTTTTATTTTCCACTACGACGGGGTTACATTCGAAAGGCAAAAGTTTATCTATACAAGATGGACATGTATGCATCCATACTATGGTAGTAAACACTGTACGACAGTAATTTGCTATCCGATCAGCAATCTTATTTTGCTCTCTTCTAAGCTTCTGGGGAATAAACTCTCCGGCCTCCATCAGCGTTTTACTTCTGCAGCAAGATCTCCATGTGCGGAACGAGTAAGCACATTCTCGAACAAGATAGATAGTGCCTCAGAAGAATCGGACTGAACCAGCACCGGTTTGTTTGTATGTTGTATGGCCACTGTCATACCTTGCATCAACGCATGAATTACGGCCTCCAACGCTTCATTATAATCATGAAACAAGGAACGATGTGCCGAAAAACCACTGATCCGTCGTGATTCTTTAGTATCATACCAGCCGCTGCGCTACCATCTATCGGCGAGAACGATCCATCCACAGAAAGTGCCACCCAACCCGTCGGAGGCCTAGGGTAGTGGTTGCACCCCGGGATCGCATGTGATATAGGTGTGACATCCACCTCGAGCGACCTCTTTCCTTTGGGAATTTCTTATGTTGTGTACCTCTGGGCCAGATGTAGAGATTTGAAGTAACTATCAAGATAATCCATAGTCGACTCCATAGGCGATACCGGCTTGCCATGGGCAATATCTAAGCATAAACTCCATATATGCCATAAGCATGATGATCCTATCCCTTATTTCCAGAGAGATCCCAGCAAGGAGATGTAATAGCCATTCCTTTCCCGTTTTCCAATAGTGCATCATTACCCGGGGAGGGGCCACACTGATTTCATAGCACCCCATCTTGCAATTCGTTTCCTAGTGCGATGTGTTGTCGTCGAAAGCCTATTAAAGCCCCTGCCTCCTGGCCAAGCCCACTTGGCTTTTTTTAACCTATCGCCGTTAGTTAAGTCGTGGACTGATACGTCCATTTTGCATCATGCTTTTATATTGATATTTATTGCATTATGGGCTGTTATTACACATTATGTCACAATACTTATGCCTATTCTTTCTTATTTTACAAGGTTTACACGAAGAGGGAGAATGCCGACAGCTGGAATTCTGGGCTGGAAAAGGAGCAAATATTAGAGACATATTCTGCCCAACTCCAAAAGTCCCGAAACTTCACGGGAGCACATTTCAGAATATATAAATAATACTGGTCAAAAGAAGTACCAGAGGGGGGACACCCACCGTCCACGAGGGTGGGGGCGCGCCCCCTGCCTCGTGGGCCCCCTGGTGGCCCTCTGATGCCCGTCTTTGGCTATATGGAGTCTTTTGTTGAGGAAAAAATCATAAGCAAGCTCACGGGACGAAACTCCGCCGCCACGAGGCAGAACCTTGGCGGAACCAATCTAGGGCTCCGGCGGAGCTGTTCTGCCGGGGAAACTTCCCTCCGGGAGGGGGGAATCATCACCAACGATCCTCTCATCGGGAGGGGGTCAATATCCATCAACATCTTCACTAGCACCATCTCATCTCAAACCCTAATTCATCTCTTGTATCCAATCTTTGTCCCAAAGCCTCAGATTGGCACCTGTGGGTTGCTAGTAGTGTTGATTACTCCTTGTAGTTGATCCTAGTTGGTTTACTTGGTGGAAGATCATATGTACAGATCCATTATGCATATTAATACCCCTCTGATTATGAACATGAATATGCTTTGTGAGTAGTTAAGTTTGTTCCTGAGGACATGGGAGAAGTCTTGCTGTACGTAGTCATGTGAATTTGGTATTCGTTCGATATTTTGATGAGATGTATGTTGTCTCTCCTCTAGTGGTGTCATGTGAACGTCGACTACATGACACTTCGCCATTGTTTGGGCCTAGAGGAAGGCATTGGGAAGTAATAAGTAGATGATGGGTTGCTAGAGTGACAGAAGCTTAAACCCTAGTTTATGCGTTGCTTCGTAAGGGGCTGATTTGGATCCATATGTTTCATGCTATGGTTAGTTTTACCTTAATACTTCTGTTGTAGTTGCGGATGCTTGCAATAGGGGTTAATCATAAGTGGGATGCTTGTCCAAGGAAGGACAATACCCAAGCACCGGTCCACCCACATATCAAATTATCAAAGTACCGAATGTGAATCATATGAACGTGATGAAAACTAGCTTGACGATAATTCCCATGTGTCCTCGGGAGCACTTTCCTTTATATAAGAGTTTGTCCAGGCTTGTCCTTTGCTACAAAAAGGACTGGGCCATCTTGCTGCACCTTATTTACTTTTATTATTTGTTACCCATTACCAATTACCTTATCACAAAACTATCTGTTACCGATAATTTCAGTGCTTGCAGAAAATACCTTGCTGAAAACCGCTTATCATTTCCTTCTACTCCTCATTGGGTTCGACACCCTTACTTATCAAAAAGGCTATGATAGATCCCCTACACTTGTGGGTCATCAAGACTCTTTTCTGGCGCCGTTGCCGGGGAGTGAAGCGCCTTTGGTAGGTGGAATTTGGTAAGGAAAAATTTATATAGTGTGCTGAAATTTACTGTCACTTGTTACTATGGAACATAATCCTTTGAGGGGCTTGTTCGGGGTATCTTCACCCCGACCAGTAGAGAAAAGAGTTGCTCCTCAACCTACAGAAAATGTTTACTTTGAAATTCCTTCGGGTATGATAGAGAAACTGCTAACTAATCCTTTTACAGGAGATGGAACATTGCATCCCGATTTGTACCTAATCTATGTGGATGAAGTTTGTGGATTATTTAAGCTTGCAGGTATGCCCGAGGATGTTATCAAGAAGAAGGTCTTCCCTTTATCTTTGAAGAGAGAGGCATTGACATGGTTTAGGCTATGTGATGATATGGGATCATGGAACTACAACCGATTGAAATTGGAATTTCATCAGAAGTTTTATCCTATGCATCTTGTTCATCGTGATCGTAATTATATATATAATTCTTGGCCTCGCGAAGGAGAAAGCATCGCTCAAGCTTGGGGGAGGCTTAAGTCAATGTTGTATTCATGCCCCAATTATGAGCTCTCAAAAGAAATGGTTATTCAAAAAAATTATGCTCGGCTTTCTCTCAATAATCGCTCCATGCTTGATACTTCTTGTATTGGATCTTTTATGATGAAGACTATTGAATTCAAATGGGATTTATTGAAAAGAATTAAACGCAACTCTGAAGACTGGGACCTTGACGAAGGTAAGGAGTCAGGTATAACACCCAAGTTTGATTGTGTTAAATCTTTTATGGATACCGATGCTTTCCGTGAATTTAGCACTAAATATGGACTTGACTCTGAGATAGTAGCTTCTTTCTGTGAATCCTTTGCTGCTCATGTTGATCTCCCTAAGGAGAAGTGGTTTAAATATAATCCTCCCATTGAAGTAAAAGTAGTTGCACCTATTAAAGTTGAAGAAAAAACTATCACTTATAATGATCATGTTGTTCCCACTGCTTATATTGAGAAACCACATTTCCCTGTTAGAATAAAAGATCATGCTAAACTGCAACTATGGTTCGTAAGAGCAATACCAGAACACCTACTCCCTCTAAGCAAATTAAAGTTGAACCTAGTGTTGCTATGGTTAAAGATCTCTTGGCCGATAATATTGATGGGCATGTTATTTACTTCTATAATGAAGCTGCTAGAATTGCTAGACATGATACTAAAAATAAACATAGACTTGTTGTAGGCATGCCTGTTATTTATGTTAAAATAGGAGATCATTGCTATCATGGCTTATGTGATATGGGTGCTAGTGCAAGTGCAATACCTCATTCCTTATACAAAGAAATTATGCATGATATTGCACATGCCGAGTTAGAAGAAATTGATGTTACAATTAAGCTTGCCAATAGAGACACTATTTCACCCGTTGGGGTTGTTAGAGATGCTGAAGTCTTGTGTGGAAAAGTTAAATATCCTGCTGATTTTCTTGTTCTTGGTTCCCAACAAGATGACTTTTGTCCCATTATTTTTGGTAGACCCTTCTTGAATATTGTTAATTCTAAGATAGACTGCAATAAGAATATTGTTTCTGTTGGTTTAGGGGATATGTCTCATGGGTTTAATTTTGCTAAGTTTCATAGACAACCCCATGATAAAGAATTGCCTAGTAAAGATGAAATTATTGGTCTTACTTGTATTGACGTGCCTCCTAATGATCCCTTAGAGCAATATTTGCTAGACCATGAAAATGATATGTTTATGAATGAAAGAAGGGAAATAGATGAATTATTCTTTAAACAGGGACCTATTTTGAAACACAACTTGCCTGTTGAAATTCTAGGGCATCCTCCTCCACCCAAGGGTGATCCCGTGTTTGAGCTGACACTACAAAAAAATACACTTCTGTGATGATACGTGTTTGTCATAGTAGGTCGCTTTTTTTGTCATGCATGTATATCCATGACAAATTTATGACAGAATCAAGATAGTCATACCTGTGCTGTCGTAGAAGTGTTCCATGACATTACCAAAATTATCATCATGGAAGTGTCCACTTCCATGACAATAAAGCGCGCGTCACAGAAGTGCTTTCGTCAAGGGTGACCGACACATGGCATCCACCGTAACGGAATGCCGTTAAGCTATCGGGTTGGGTTTTGGATCCGATAACCCGTTAACAGCCCCGACCAATGGGGATTTTCCACGTGTAAAATCATCATTGGCTAGAGGAAACACGTGTCGGCTCATCGTTGGGACAGATGTCATCCACTCACTGGACAGAAGGCGCCTATGATACGTCGACACGTGGCACGGCCCAACAGTGGCCCATTCCTGTGAAAAGGCCGGCCCATTTGACTTGGTCAAAAGCTGGCGGGTCGGCCCATGGAAAGCATGTTCACGGCCTGTTAGCATATAGCCCATTTACAGCCCACTAATCCAAGGCCCGTTACGCCCTATCCGAATTAGGCCCAGTAGCGTCATCTGGGCCGTCCAATATGATTCCAGCCCGTTTTCACTTCTGGCCCATGTATAGCCCATGATGTCTTTCGGCCCATATGAGGCCCTTTGTAACTCTTGGCCCATTAGCGGCCCGTGCTGAAACTGGCCCGTAATGAATAGTGTATTACTTTACACCCATTAATGGCCCGTGGTGAAACTGGCCCGTAATGAACAGTATATCACTTTATACCCATTAACAGCCCGTTATTCCGTTGGGCCGTTTCCAGCCCAAGTTAACTTTCGGCCTTCTGAGGGCCCATTTATTCTTGGGCTCATTTGTAGCATTCGGTTACTTACGGCCCGTTACTGTCATTTTCTATTTGTGGGCCAAATTCAGCCCGTCGTTACAGTCGGCCCGTTTGCGGACCGTTAGTCTGTTAGGCCATTTTCATAGCATCACCAAATACGGCCTATTAACGGCCCATTATGGTCAACCCATAAAACGTACGATTTCCATTAAAGGCCCATCTACGGCCCATTAAAGGCCCGTACAAGACCCATAAATGAGTCGGCGGCCCATGGATCCTACGAGACGTACAAGGCACATGGATCCTACGAGATGTAGAAGGCCCATGGATCCTACGATGCATACAAGGCCCATGGATCCTACGAGACGTAGAAGGCCCATGGATCCGACGGCCCGTGAAGGGCCATGGTCGGGCGAATTGGCCCCCGTTTGAACAATATAGCATATTCAAAGAATTACCCTACTCAATACTATCATCCCTAAAAAGCCTACACTATTACAAAAAGAGATCAAGGCATAGAAAGGTAGAATAATCCTACACTATACAATAAAGAAGTTACAGTCGATTATACCCACTAGGGATTATGGTTCGGCACAGGTAATAATAAAGCATACACAAACAACAAATTACATATACTGGGCAAATACAACTCATACATCATGGACGTGCATCAACTTAACTCCATTTGAACTATAATCTCTTCAGAAAATAGGATTGGCCGGATTCAGATAGCACAATTTTCAGTCTGCAAAATCTCCAATTCCTTCATGGTTACCTCAGTGTCTTGTTTCATTTTTTTGACTCCTGCATCTAATACCTGCATGTCCAGTCTCAACTTGTTGATTATACGTTGGCAATCATGTACACGTTGTCTTGCCACCTCTAGTTGATGCTCGAGAACATCAGCACATTCCAATTCCAATCCATAATCATTCGGTAACGGCCATGCCGCACTGCTCGTAGATCTTTGTGTTGATGTCACTTCATCCTGAAATGTTTCTGTAAATACACATGACTAGGGCAAAAATATAGTTACAACAGTGAAGCGAACAAGACACTATTTTGTACTACATGGCAACACAGGACTAACAATAATGTTACACGTCACTTTCAAAAAAAATGTTACACGTCATGAAGCATAAGCAGGTGATATTTTAAAAATTATAAAAAAGATAGTCTGTGCAGCCTGCATACAAAAATCCCTCTTAGCTCGCCAGAGGAGCATGATGTTGGGGCCCAATTGAAAACACAGACAAGTTACAAATTTAGACAGCACGTTGCGTATAAGTAAGCAAGCAGTTGGCCATTCTGTACCTCAATTAAAGTCTTAGGGAGCATAATGAACAACAGAGGGCTTCATACAAACATACTACATCAAGCAAAACTATGCAATCATTAGCGTAGTATAAACTAGATTATGAGCCTCATGCAATAATAGTTGGTTAATAGACTTCAAAGCTTCAAGCACACTTCGGCAGAGTAATTAAATGGTAAGGCATTTAATTATGTTAACTAATAGTGATACAAGTACCGAACATCAGGCATGATTATTTGGGCATCTCATTAACTGAGGACAAATAAATCAATTGAAAAGAGAAAATTAACTATGCCTGAAACAAGCAAGGAATTGAACTGTTGAGTTGCATACAGTGACTTACCTTAGCAAGTTGAAGAGGCTCAGCGCAGCTCCTACTTATCTTGCAAGGCTCCTTCCTAATATCTTGTACTTGGAAATCCTCAATCTTATCTTCATTGCACCCCCTCTGCAAGGTGACACAAACTAGTTACTCGTCTCCTTGGAAGAAACAACACCACATAATGAGACATGCCGCATCTCTTGCACTTGCACACAATGAAATGAACATTTACTATTTCTGCACTATGTGAAAACTAGGCATACCTTCGAACTAGATCTCCAGGTACTCTTGGAGAGCCTACTATAGTGTACAACCAAACATTTATGTCACCTATGAGTTAGACAAGGCCCCACTACAGCAGCCCTTAGTGTTTAAATCATTGACAAGCTCTGTTAGAGTGTT
The DNA here is from genome assembly GCF_002162155.2 of Triticum dicoccoides. Lineage (NCBI taxonomy): Eukaryota > Viridiplantae > Streptophyta > Magnoliopsida > Poales > Poaceae > Triticum > Triticum dicoccoides. The sequence continues at coordinate 548,266,624 of NC_041380.1, read as the reverse complement.
ATGTCAAGAACAGCAAATAATCAAAGCAAACAGTCCTAGTATGGTTGGCTGATGCAAACAAGCAATTGAACAGATGTGTGAGCAAATCTTACATATCAAGAAAAGAAGCAAAGAAGGAGGCTTAAAGACCATCACTTGTCTGACCAGATTTAAGGGGCATTTAAACATCATGTGCAACGTATGAACTAACATAAACATTGCATATTCTAGATTCTACAATGGAATGCACATGTATTAGGTTATGCCATGTATGATGATGCCTAAATGTACAGATAGCAGACAGGAGTGATTCATCATTGCACGCACAATTGAATTGCAGGTTAAGGGCCAGATCGATTCCGCCTTTTCAGGGCATATTGTCAAAATAAGACATAAAAGATGTAAAGAAGTCATTTTTGAGTTATGGCCTTGGGCTTAACTAATTTCTCTTTGGAGGGGGGTGTTTCGGGTAGAACCTCATTAAAAATTGAAGGGAAGGGGAATAGTGAAATGACTCTATTGTCTGCCTATATTACACTCAAAATGCAACTGCTGACGCCCGTGTCACACCTGACCCTCAAGTAAAAACAAACACGCAAGCATTCATTGCCCTGCCCGCTTGCATCTCCTCTCCCCTTTCCACTATACGATGAATTACTATGAGCTGCTTCTGCTGCTGCTATATGATGCATTGCTATGAGCTGCTCCTGCTGCTGCTATATGATGAATTGCTATGAGCTGCTGCTGCTGTATGATGAGTTGCTATGAGCTGCTGCTGCTGCTATATGATGAATTGCTATGAGCTGCTGCTGCTGCTATATGATGAGTTGCTACAAGCTGCTCCTGCTGCTGCTATATGATGAGTTGCTACAAGCTGCTCCTGCTGCTGCTATATGATGAATTGCTATGAGCTGCTCCTGCTGCTGCTATATGATGAATTGCGATGAGCTGCTCCTGCTGCTGCTATATGATGAATTGCTATGAGCTGCTGCTGGTATATGATGAATTGCAGACTGTTGCTGTTGTATGATGAGTTGTTATGAGCTGCTGCTGCTATATGATGCTTTCAGGTGGTGCTGCTATACGATAATAACCAGCCACTTGGACCATCGAATTTCAATAAATAATTGTTCTTCATTTAAATGCGGGTCATGCGTTCTTCGTTTAAATTAGGCAATGAGATCTCTATGGAAAACATTGATCAAAGTAGATTGTGCCAAGTAGATGGTATCTTTGTATTTGCATTTTGAGCAAATAGTGATGGTCTATTTTCCTATCATATTAATTACTGCACTGGGTTCAATTTGTGATGTTTGCAAGTCAAATTAATTTCCATATGGGCAACAAAATGAAAAAAATATAATGCAATCTAGACTTTCCACTGATCATACCAAAGATAAGCTGAAAACGCAATGAAAAGAACTGGTTGGCTTATTACATGGAGCTTATATTCACAGGTGCTTATTTTCTTAGGATAACTCGTAATAACTGTCCCTAAGAAATTTGGCTAATAGAGCTGGCATACAAATAACATGTCACGATGATTGCAATGGAGGAGTGATGTACCATGGCACACTGTATACGCTCACCGCTGCCTCTCCTTTTTTGCGATGTTCCATGAAATTGCCACATACATCTTGTACTTTTTCATTGTGTAACCCTATCTGCAAGTTGACACGGCTAATTTCAGACATCTCTACATGATACTACATTGCATATCCCTTGCGCATATTTAAACCACCAATTAACGATTGTGTGCGTACCATAAACTAGCCATGACTCTGTATGCTGGACTAGCAGGCACTCTAAGGGAGCCTAATGTAGTGCACTGGAATTCCTACATGCCACCTACGATTTTGTGTAATGTACTGCCCCTGTTCCTAAATATATGTCTTTGTAGAAATTCCAGTATGGACCACATATAGATGTATATAGATGCATTTTTTAGTGTAGATTCACTCATTTTGCTCCGTATGTAGCCTATAGTGGAATCTCTAGAAAGACTTATATTTAGGAACGGAGGTACGAGGTAGTATCATGTATGACATCTACATATCTAATTTAGCAGCCAGTAGTAAAAATCATTGTCTGCACAAAGGGATTACCGGTCGAAAATCCTAGCAAAGCACGCTGGCAGGCACAGAACAATACAAGAGAGAGAGATACGCTTACAAGATCATAGCAGTGCCTCGGTCTAGGATCTTGGTTGGCCAAGCTGTTAGATCCAGAAGAAACATCGTCCTTGTAGTTTTTGCCAGCTGCATAACAGGTAACAACGACCGGTTAGTATATTTGAAGTACATCGGGCAGGTGATGCTGGACGGGTTTAAAGGTGACAAGTACCTAGGCCATGGTGGGTGCTTGGCCTCTCTCCAGACTGTGGGAATCGGGTTAGAAACGTCGAGGGTGATGACGCTGCGCTGGCTGTCGGGGTCCGGTAAGGAGATCTAGAACCATCGAGTAGGGTGTTTGTGGAGCGGCTCCGGTAGGGTGGACTATGGTGTGGGCGAAGCGGATCTATGGTCGTGGATGAGGGCGTAGGTGAAGCTGCTCTGGTGGTTGGGTTAAGGATGGTGTCGACGATGCGGATCTGCGGCCGTGGACGGGGCTTCAGAAGCTGCTCTGGTGGTTGGGTTAAGGATGGTGTCGACGATGCGGATCTGCGGCCGTGGATGGGGCATCAGAAGCTGCTCCGGTAGGTTGGATGAGGGTGCGAGGAAGCGGATCTGAGGCTGTGGACTTGTGAGTTGGCAAAGCGGCCCCGATAGGGTTGAGAATGATATAGGAGAAGCTACTCCGGTAGGGTTGAGGAAGGTGTCGGCGAAGCGGCTCCGATAGGGTTGAGGGAGGTGTCGGCGAAGAGGATCAGAGGCCGTCGATGGGGGCGTCGGTGGGCCGGCTCCGGGGGTGTGGACGAAGCGTCTCCGGTGGGGAGTACGAATGAGCCGCTGCAGATGCGCGGCGGTTGACGAGAGTATCGGCGAAGCAGATCCGGCGCCGTGGACAAGGCCGGCACTGAATGGGCTATGGTACAGTGGTGGATGAGCAGTCTACTTGTTTCTAGGGGAGGTGGGAGGGGTAGGTGCGGCCGCAGAAGCAGATCCGGTGAGATGGACGCCGCTGGCAGTGAATGGGCTATGGTACGCCGATGGATGAGCAGTCTAGGGTTTCGAGAGGGGAGGGAGAAAGGGCGATGAAGTATGGACGGCGTGATGTAAGATGCTCTGGTGCTGTGGAGTTAGTCGTTTTTGCGGGAGGGGGAGAGGAAATGGGGGTGTCGTGTAGTGGGGGAACCGGAAGTTACCAAAGCAGCCCCGCCCTATCATGTAGATGAGGGCGGTATTGTAACTATTGGTCTCCGTGCACCAAGGACAAAAGGGGGATTTCGCATGCTAAAGACTAAGGTGGCGGAAATTTTAGAAGGAGGCGGGAGATTTTGCCACCCGCGGGATCGTTCGTATCCAGTTTCAACTAATTTTGGACCGTGCTAGCGGGAAGGTCATGCTAGACTGTGTACACAGGGCACGCGTCAACAGTTAATAACTGGTGTGAAGTCCACCCCAGAAAAAAGACAATAACTCGGGATGATGCGCCGATAACTTGGACGTTCACACGGGCACGACCAATCGTACGGGTGTAGTGGAGCGTTCACAAAAAAGGGATCAAACGCTCAGCCTATGTATTTCTCGTGTAAATAGATAATTTAGTGACATTGGTTATTTACTTTAAAAATAATGCATTGACGTGTTAGTGTAGAGGCGCACAAAAAGAAATGGATATTATAGTCAGCTACTTAAAAGTGTTACCTCATATGATTGCGTACCCGTTGAATTCATATATGAATATTACATATATTACTTCAAAATAGAAACTTAAATCATCCAAGACTAATGAATTTGAATGCAAGAGTAACAATGGTGCATGTTCATGATAGCTACATTGGTTGTTTGAAGAAACATCACTGTAACTTTGGCATGCACAACTAAAAAGGCTTATTTAAATAGAAAAAATGTGATATGTGAGTGTCCAATCTTTATAGCGTTGAATCGACATTGTACCTTTGGCCACGATACGAAGTAGATATTGACTTATGTTCAAGCGATGCATGTCCATGATCGCTAGATAGTGATACGTGAATGAATTGTGCAATCTCTCTCACACGCATACATATCTCATTTCCCTGCGGGCATCGGAATCACACACGCGCACTTCATGTATTTCTCTCCCTCCGTCGGGGTTAAATTCGTCTTTCTACCCCATCCTACAAGTCTCTCACACAGAAAGACACACGCTCTCTATGTCTAACACGCCCACCCCTTTAATTCCGCCCACCCACAGCCACTAATGTCTCTCACACATATGCTATCTACCTATCCCTTAATATAGCTAGAAATGTGTCACACAAACTTCTTCTCCCTACTAGCAAGATGCCCATGCGTTGCACGGAACATCAAGATGCATTTGTATGAGAAGTTTATCTTGTGGGAGAAAAGGATGAACGAGGGAATGCCTTATTTGCAAATGCGGAGAGGGGTGTGGGTATCTTTTTGCAAAATTGCCATAGTTTCCTTCCTGTCCGTCGGATATAAATTGCATGGCCTATATTGCAGGATGGCAGGAACACCATCATCACCAACTCTATTTTTTTATAAGAGTAGAGATATGTGAGTGTCACTGCCCCCCCCCCCCACACCCACACTTCCCAACACCGAAGGAGTAGGGTGACACCTCGATCTTGATACTAATCTATCGACTGGCTTCTCTCTCAAACATACACACACACACTACCCGACACCGAAGGAGCTAGTAGGGTGGCATATCGATCTTGATA
>NC_041380.1:548172241-548261522 GCF_002162155.2 Triticum dicoccoides | reverse complement strand
ACAATGACAGCAGAAGGGTGACAACTCGATCTGATCATAATCTGTCAATTGGTTTCTCTCTCAAACATTGTGTCTTGGTGCCTCGCTTGGTAGCCCCCTCGATATGTAGACTTCTCGCGCGCGCACAGCTGTAGTGACGATGACGCTGAATCCAGTGTGCCTTGTTTTTACCGGCCTCATGTGATAGTTTTCATCCTGTTTTCTGTTAATTAACAAGGCAACCTTTTCTTTGTTACTACTAGTGAATCTGAAATCATTCGGGGCAGACATAAAATATATCACTTCAACCCAATTATCGCAGCAACTATTTTAAAAGAAATAAGCTAGTTGCCCGTGCGTTGCACGGAACATCAAGATGCATTTGCATGAGTAGTTTATCTTGTGAGAGAAAAGGTTGAACGAGGGAAGGCCTTATTTGCGAACGTGGAGAGACGTGTGGGTATATTTTTACAAAATTACCATAGTTTCTTTCCTATCCGTTAGATATAAATCCGACGGCCTATATTATAGGATGGCACGCACACCATCATCACCAACTCTGTTTTCTACTCCCTCCGTCCAAAAATACTTGTCATCAAAATGGATAAAAAGAGATGTATCTAAAACTAAAATACGTCTAGATACATTTCCTTTTATCAATTTTGATGACAAGTATTTCTGGACGGAGGGAGTATTTGTCTTTTTAGAGATTTCAACAAGTGACTATGACCGGACCTTACCAACATACTCAAAAAAAGTAGTCCATAATTTTGATGTTACCCTCTTCTCTTGGCGGTGCAGTGCCATCTGGATACCTCATAAATAAATAAAGTACTACATGATACTAATATATGATACATGGCGCAGGAGTAGTAAGTATTATTAATAAAGTTTTGCTAGAACTCATCTAGATGAGATATAATTTGGTCTCATTCATCTTTTATATCCATTGGATGTGATGCTATATAAGATGCGTGTGTGATGACGTGGGTTGTATTTGTTCTTGTGCAACAAACTGACCATTGCATGTCATGTTTGATAGTCTCAAGTCATTAAAAGCATACAAGCCCCACATCTCTTCTTGGTTGATTCCTCTATTTATGTCAAAAAATAAGAAATAACGTGAGAGTTAATGCACCACGCCTATGTGTTTACTATTTGGTTTTCGTAAGATGACTTAATACTCACCTAGACGGAGGGAGTATTCGATTTGACAGCGGGCGGCGCAGTTCCCGATACGGCTTTAATGCAGACGAGGGAGGGAGTAGCGGTTCCCGATATGTTGAACGGCCAATGCATCCTTCTTCAATTAATGCATGAGGGAAGTAATGGGAGGAGGTCCGGGAAAAGAGGTTGCATGATGTGAATGCAACGCAGTTTGCCCTCATTGCACTCATATAAAGGTGCCCCTCCATTCCAATGCATCTACCACATCGTACGCACCTAAACATTTGCCTAAGCACCTACACTAAGCACAAAAGAGCTCACTCCAGACCCATGGCGGCGATGCTCGTGAGCGGCCAGCGGCTGCGCCAGATGGTCCATGACGCCGGCCTGCGGCATGGCGCCGAGGATCATCTCCAGCCGGTGTTGGAGACCGGCTGGTGGATGGCCGCTTTCGATGCCAACTACGACTCTTAGTTGGACCAGATGATCGTTGCCACCAGCAACAAGTTCACTGTCCTTAAGAAGCTCGCGGACGACATCGCCGTACTCCTCCAGCCCGCGCGCCCGGGCTCCTCATTGCCTGCCACCCTAATAGGCCTCCATGGCCGGAACCTCTTTCAAGCACTGGTGGCCCTGCGACTGCCCGCCGACGCCACGAAGAATGTCCACCTGGAGGTCGCGCTCGCCGCGAGGCGCCTCGCCCTGCAAGAATTCGTCGACCTACACATCCACATGTACGAGGAAATCGTGTACATAGGTATCTACAAGGCCAGTGAGGACGCTACGACGTTAGCCTTCCTCAACCGGCTGGAAGCCTTGGATGCCTTTGCTGAGAAGCACCTCGACCTCGCCACAAAAGCCGCCGCTCCTTATCCGCCGGTCGGTGGCCCGGCGCACTAAGTTGAGGAGGAGGAGGTCGTACGTTCGTGGATCCATCTTTCTTCTTGCCTTCTGTAACCACCACTGCGATCGCATCATTGTGGCCTTAATTCTTATTGTGCTGTTGCATTCTCGTTCCAGTCAATACTGACATGTGCGATCCCTTTGCTTAATTATATGCATCACTATAACTAGTACTCCATCCGTCAATTTATAAGTTTTGCTTACCTTTTCCATCAACTTCGTGCAATGCGCGGGCATCTTGCTAGAAACACTAGAATATGTCTATATAATCCGTATGTGATAGTCCATTTGAAATATCAAAAAAGACAAATATTTAGGTACAGAGGGAGTAATATATTAGGAGTATATCAAAACAATAGGATTTCTTTCAAGTTTGTGAACAAATACTACTATTCTACTACTTTGGATCCGTCGCAACGCACGAGCACATTGCTGGTAAAAGGAAAAAGGCATGCCGCGTTCGCGTCGCACCCCCACATGCCCGGGAATCGGGAGTACAACACGGCCCGTCCGGCACGACACATGGCTTAGGGATGGCGTGTTGCCTAGCATTTTCACTTTCATGTGGGACCGCCGTTGAGCAAACCGACACCCCGCCCGCCGCCGGGTTGGAAAAAAGAAACGAGGGGAAGATCTAGCTGTAGCACGGAAGCCAAGAAATTTGGTGTCAGATGGGGCTCGTTGATAGAGTAGGAGCATTTCGTACTAGTACTACTCCTACTAGTACCAAGTTTGTACTCCTAATACTATATTACTAGTACTACCACTATACAACTAGTAGGTACGTGCATGGCACAACATCATAGGAACAAAAAACGGGAAGATCTTGTTTTGGGTGATTTATCTTTTTTTCAATCAACGTAGTATGAATAATATGATGTGGGGGGCACCCATGAAGCTTATGTGGCTTGGTTGCATGGCTACGGAAGGTTAGAGAAAAATAAATAGATAATGTGTTTAGAGTGCACTCCGCTAAATAGATATATATATTTTGGATCCATTGCAACGGACCAGCACATCTATATCTATACCCCCTATATAGTGTGTGAAAAACTTTGAAAGTTGGTCGTTGGATGAAGCCAATCTGACGGTACAAAGATGGCAAATCCGAGCACTATTGGCCGTTGGATATCATCCACCAGATTCTGCCACATGTATAATCTAGAAGACTCCATGGTTGAACTTAATTCATGACTAAGGGCCTCTTTGATTCATAGGATTGCAGAAACACGGGAATAGGAAAAAATTAGGATTGGAATGGCATGTTCATTGGATCCCTATAGGATTTGAGTTTGTTTGATTGTGTCATATGAAAAACAAAGAATTTCTTTCAAGAGGTTGGAGTGCATGTTAGAATTCCTGTGAAACGTAGTACAAATGAATCCTTAGGAAAATATTCTACATGATTCAATCCTACAAATCAAACGACCAACCTAGGAAAAATTCCTAAGGATTCTAATCCTTCAAAGATCCTATGAAAATCCTTTGAATCAAACAGACCCTAACTTTGCCACAGATAAGCTTAGGCAAAGTTATTAGTTCTTCAAAATGAGAGAAACAAGTTAGCAAGCCTAAGGGAATCTTGCTACATTTTGTGTGTGTATGTCATGTGGGGCCTTAGTGTGGCTTGCCTAAGCTGTGGCTTGAATCAAACACTTGCCTAAGTTAATCAAACTTGCCTAACCTTACATTCCACCAGATTTTGCCACATGTTAGAATCCAGAAAGCTCCACATGTAGAAGCATAATGCACAAACCACCAGAATCTCATGCGTGCAATGCACGTGTACCTTACTGGTACTAGTTGGTAGTAGTAAGAAACAAATTCCAGTTTTGGCACGAGCTCATACTGCGGGAGCACCACAAGGCTGATGACCCACAAGTATAGGGGATCTATCATAGTCCTTTCGATAAGTAAGAGTGTCGAACCCAACGAGGATCAGAAGGAAATGATAAGCGGTTTTCAGCAAGGTGTTCTCTGCAAGTACTGAAATAAGTGCTAACAGATAGTTTTGTGATAGGATAAATTGTAAGGAGCAACAAGTAACAAAAGTAAATAAAGTGCAGCAAGGTGGCCCAATCCTTTTGTAGCAAAGGACAAGCCGGAACAAACTCTTATAATAAGAAAAGCGCTCCCGAGGACACATGGGAATATCGTCAGGCTAGTTTTCATCACGTTCATATGATCCGCGTTCGATACTTTGATAATTTGATATGTGGGTGGACCGGTGCTTGGGTGCTGTTCTTACTTGAACAAGCATCCCACTTATGATTAACCTCTATTGCAAGCATCTGCAACTACAACAAAAGTATTAAGGTAAACCTAACCATAGCATGAAACATATGGATCCAAATCAGCCCCTTACGAAGCAACGCATAAACTAGGGTTTAAGCTTCTGTCACTCTAGCAACCCATCATCTACTTATTACTTCCCAATGCCTTCCTCTAGGCCCAAATAATGGTGAAGTGTTATGTAGTCGACGTTCACATAACACCACTAGAGGCTAGACAACATACATCTTATCAAAATATCAAACGAATACCAAATTCACATGACTACTCATAGCAAGACTTCTCCCTTGTCCTCAGGAACGAACGTAATTACTCACAAAGCATATTCATGTTCATAATCAGAGGGGTAATAATATGCATATAGGATCTGAACATATGATCTTCCACCAAATAAACCAACTAGCATCAACTACAAGGAGTAATCAACACTACTAGCAACCTACTAGCACCAATCTCGGACTCTGAGACAAGAATTGGATACAAGAGATGAACTAGGGTTTGGAGATGAGATGGTGCTGGTGAAGATGTTGATGGAGATTGCCCTCTCCCGATGAGAGGAGCGTTGGTGATGACGATGGTGATGATTTCCCCCTCCCGGAGGGAAGTATCCCCGGCAGAACAGCTCTGCCGGAGCTCTAGATTGGATCCGCCAAGGTTCCGCCTCGTGGCGGCGGAGTCTCGTCCCGAAAAGTTCCTTCTTATTTTTTTCTCATTGAAAGACTTCATATAGCAGAAGATGGACGTCGGAGAGCCACCAGGGGGCCCACGAGGTAGGGGGGCGCGCCCCCCACCCTCGTGAGCAGGGTGTGGGCCCCCTGGCCTTAATCTTTGGCGAGGATTTTTCTTTATTTATTTTAAGATGTTCCGTGGAGTTTCAGGACTTTTGGAGTTGCGCAGAATAGGTCTCTAATATTTGCTCCTTTTCCAGTCCAGAATTCCAGCTGCCGGCATTCTCCCTCCTTATGTAAACCTTGTAAAATAAGAGAGAATAGCCATAAGTATTGTGGCATAAAGTGAAATAACAGTCCATAATGCAATAAATATCGATATAAAAGCATGATGCAAAATGGACGTATCAACTCCCCCAAGCTTAGACCTCGCTTGTCCTCAAGCGAAAAGCCGATAACAATAAATATGTCCTCATGTTTAGAAGTAGAGGCGTCGATAAAAATAAAATACGGACATGAAGGCATCATGATTATTCTCATAATAACAACATCTATAGATTTTGTCATATGATTACTTATATTCAAGTGATGATCTATTCACAATGCAAAAGTATAAATCATAAACCTTATTGGGCTCCGACAAACTATAATCTCAGTCATTGAAGCAATTGCAATTTATCATAACATCGGAAAGAGTCTATGTCAGAGCTAAAAAGCAAGTCCACATACTCAACTATCATTTAGTCCTCCATAATTGCTAACACTCACGCGATACTTGTGGTTACGAAGTTTTAATCGGACACAGAGAAAGATAGGGGCTTATAGTTTTGCCCCACAACCTTTTACCTCAAGGGTAATGTCAACAATAATGGTTCATGCTCCATGACTCTTGCATAAGGTAGAAGATAATAATAGAGGATAGGCCCTTCGCAGAGGGAAGCAGAGGTTGCCATGCGCTTTTATGGTTGGATGCATAAAATCTCAATGCGAAAGAACGTCACTTTATATTGCCCCTTGTGATATGAACCTTTATTATGCAGTCCGTCACTTTTATTACTTCCACATCACAAGATCGTATAAAGCTTATTTCTCCCACACCAATCAATCATACATATTTAGAGCAATTTTTATTGCTTTGCACCGATGACAACTTACTTGAAGGATCTTACTCAATCCATAGGTAGATATGGTGGACTCTCATGGCAAAACTGGTTTAAGGATGTTTGGAGGCACAAGTAGTATTTCTACTTGGTGCTGAGAATTTGGCTAGCATGAGGGGGAAAGGCAAGCTCAACAAGTTAGAGGACCCATGACAACATACTTTATCTCAGATATAAGAAAGACATAAATCATTACATTGTCTTCCTTGTCCAACATCAACTCTTTAGCATGTCATATTTTAATGAGTGCTATCAATCATAAAAGATGTCAATGATAATATATCAATATGTGAAAACCTCTCTTTCCTTATTACTTCCTATTAATTGCAACAATGACCAAAGCTATGTCTGCCAACTCCCAACAACTTTTAATCATCATACTCTTCTATGTGAAGTCATTACTCTCAATAAGATCAATATGGACTTTTTGTTTATTTTTATTCTTTTCTTCTTTCTTTTATTCATCTAAGATCATGGCAAAATAATCAAGCCCTTGACTCAACACTAATCTTTATTATATATAGCTCACGGACTCGATTACATAGAGAGATCATAAAGCAAAACTCAAAACTAGATCATGCCATAAACTTTATTCTACTAGATCAAGATACTACTAATAGGATCGAACTAAGAAAAACGGTAAAGATAGGAGTTGTGATTGTGATACGATACCGGGGCACCTCCCCCAAGCTTGGCAGTTGCCAAGGGGAGTGCCCATACCCATGTGATTATATCTCCTTGGTTGGTGAAGAAGGTGGTGGTGATGTTGGCTTAGTTGATGGCTTAGGCTTCTCCCTTAATTTGCGCTTGAGGACGGCATTTTGATCCCTTAGATCATCAATCTCCCACTCCAGGGTTAATATCTTTTTGCATAGGTCCTACTTATTTTCCTGCAAGAGACGAAAAGGGATAAACTCGAACTTGGGTTTCTTTACCCTATCAGGGAGACTTGAATTTTTCAACTCCACATGCATTTCCCCAGGTTGAGGTAATGGTGCTTCATCTTCATATGAGCTCGTCTCCTCCTTCCCCTTGGGTTCATAGTCCTCTTCTTCCTCCGTGGTCCATCCATTATGTTCCACAAATCCATAGACCTTTGGATTTGCTAAGTAATCATCCACATAGCTTTCTCCTTCCGAATCCTGGGAAGACATGTTGATTTAATCTGCAACGGGACAGTTCGAAACAAAGATAGGAGATTTTTGCGTGATACGGGAGTCAAAACCCCCGGGAGATTATATAATGAATTTTTACCGACCAAAATACGTAACATGCAAGAAAACGGAGTCCGGAAGGCACACGAGGTGCTCACGAGGTAGGGGCGCACCCAGGGGGGTAGGGCGCGCCCACCACCCTCGTGGGGCCCTCGTGTCCTTCCCGGACTGCTACTTATTTTTCTATTTTTCTAAATATTCCAAAACAGAGAAATATTGCCTTAAAATTGTTTTGGAGTCGGTTTACTTACCGTACCACATACCTATTCCTTTTCAGAGTCTGAAACGTTCCGGAAAGTGTCCCTTATGTATTCCTCCGGGGTTACGGTTTCAATAATATTGGTTTCAACATTTATGCGATTACCTGGGATATAATGTTTGATTCTTTGACCGTTTACCACCTTCGGATTTGTGCCTTTGAAGTTGTTGATCTTTATGGCACCGGAACGATAGACCTCTTCGATAACATAGGGGCCTTCCCATTTAGAGAGAAGTTTTCCTGCAAAAAATCTTAAACGAGAGTTGTATAGCAATACATAATCACCTATATTAAACTCACGCTTTTGTATCCTTTTGTCATGCCATCTTTTAACTTTTTCTTTAAACAACTTTGCATTTTCATAAGCTTGGCTCCATTCATCAAGTGAGCTAATATCAAATAACCTCTTCTCACCGGCAAGTTTAAAATCATAATTGAGCTCTTTAATAGCCCATACGCCTTATGTTCTAGTTCGAGAGGCAAGTGGCATGCTTTTCCATAAACCATTTTATACGGAGACATACCCATAGGATTTTTGTATGCAGTTCTATAAGCCCATAATGCGTCATCAAGTTTCTTGGACCAATTCTTTCTAGACCTATTAATTTGCAAAATTAATTTGAGCTCTCTATTGCTCAACTCTACTTGATCACTAGACTGTGGGTGATAAGGAGATGCAATTCTATGATTAACATCATATTTAGCAAGCATTTTACGGAAAGCACCATGAATAAAGTGTGAACCACCATCAGTCATTAGATATCTAGGGACTCCAAACCTTCCTTAAGCATTTTAATAGAAGTGTTATGATCAGCACTACTAGTTGGAATAGCTTCTACCCACTTAGTAACGTAATCAACAGCAACTAAAATATGTGTGTATCCATTAGAGGCAGGAAAAGGTCCCATATAATCAAAGCCCCAAACATCAAATGGTTCAATAACAAGAGAATAATTCATAGGCATTTCTTGATGTCTACTAATATTACCAATTCTTTGACATTCATCACAAGATAAGACAAACTTACGGGCATCCTCGAAGAGAGTAGGCCAATAAAAACCAGATTGCAATACCTTATGTGCAGTTCTATCTCCAGCGTGGTGTCCTCCATAAGCCTCGGAATGACACTTGCGTAGGATCTGTTCCTGTTCATGCTCAGGTACACAACTCTAATAACACCATCTACTCCTTCTTTATAAAGATGTGGGTCATCCAAAAAGTAATGTCTCAAATCATAGAAGAACTTTTTCTTTTGTTGGTATGTGAAGCTAGGTGGTATAAACTTAGCAACAATATAATTAGCATAATCAGCATACCATGGAGTACTACGAGAGGTACTTATAACATTTAATTGTTCATCAGGAAAGCTATCATTAATAGGTAGTGGGTCATCAAGAATATTCTCTAACCTAGACAAGTTTTCTGCAACGGGGTTCTCAGCTCCCTTTCTATCAACAATATGCAAATCAAATTCTTGTAGCAAGAGAACCCATCTAATAAGTCTAGGTTTAGCATCTTTCTTTTCCATAAGGTATTTAATAGCAACATGATATGTTTGAATAGTTACTTTAGAATCAACAATATAAGATCTGAACTTATCACAAGCAAATACAACTGCTAAAAGCTCTTTTTCGGTAGCAGCATAATTTCTTTGAGCATTGTCTAGAGTCTTACTAGCATAATGAATAACATTTAATTTCTTATCAACACTTTGCCCTAGAACAACACCTACAACATAATCACTAGCATCACACATAATTTCAAAGGGTAGGTTCCAATCAGGTGGCTGAACAACAGGTGCAGTGACTAATGCTTTCTTAAGTATTTCAAATGCTTCTACACAATCATCATCAAAGACAAATGGTATATCTTTTTGCAATAAATTAGTCAGAGGCCGAGAAAATTTTGAGAAGTCCTTAATGAACCTCCTATAAAATCCAGTGTGACCAAGGAAACTTCTTATACCTTTGATGTCCTTGGGACATGGCATCTTTTCAATAGCATCAACCTTGGCTTTATCAACTTCAATACCTCTTTCAGAAACTTTGTGCCCCAAGACAATACCTTCATTAACCATAAAGTGGCACTTTTCCCAATTCAAGACAAGATTAGTTTCTTCACATCTCTGCAAAACTCGATCAAGATTGCTCAAGCAATCATCAAAAGAGGAACCATAGACGGAAAAGTCGTCCATGAAAACCTCACAAATCTTTTCACAAAAGTCAGAGAATATAGCCATCATGCATCTTTGAAAGGTAGCAGGAGCATTACATAAACCAAAAGGCATACGTCTATAAGCAAAAGTACCAAAAGGGCATGTAAAAGTAGTTTTGATTGATCTCTAGCCGACACAGGTATTTGTGAGAAACCAGAATAACCATCTAGAAAGCAATAGTGTGTATGTTTGCATAATCTTTCTAGCATTTGATCAATAAAAGGTAAGGGGTAATGATCTTTCTTAGTAGCTTTATTTAATTTACGGAAATCAATTACCTGTTGGGGATCGTAGCAGAAATTTAAAATTTTCTACGCATCACCAAGATCAATCTATGGAGTAATCTAGCAACGAGGGGAAGGAGAGTGCATCTACATACCCTTGTAGATCGCTAAGCGGAAGCGTTCAAGAGAACAGGGTGATGGAGTCGTACTCGTCGTGATCCAAATCACCGAAGATCCTAGCGCCGAACGGACGACACCTCCGCGTTCAACACACGTATGGAGCGAGGACGTCTCCCGCGCCTTGATACAGCAAGGAGGAGGGAGAGGTTGAGGAAGAGGGCTTGAGGGAGTCCTGGATTAGGGGGTGTTCGGGTAGCCGGACTATACCTTCAGCCGGACTCCTGGACTATGAAGATACAAGATTGAAGACTTCGTCCCGTGTCCGGATGGGACTTTCCTTGGCGTGGAAGGCAAGCTGGCGATGCGGATATTCAAGATCTCCTACCATTGTAACCGACTCTATGTAACCCTAACCCTATCCGGTGTCTATATAAACCGGAGGGTTGTAGTCCGTAGGCAATCAACTCCATACACGACAATCATACCATAGGCTAGCTTCTAGGGTTTAGCCTCCTTGATCTCGTGGTAGATCTACTCTTGTACTACCCATATCATCAATATTAATCAAGCAGGAGTAGGGTATTACCTCCATCGAGAGGGCCCGAACCTGGGTAAAAAACATCGTGTCCCTTGTCTCCTGTTACCATCCGGCCTAGACGCACAGTTCGGGACCCCCTACCCGTGATCCGCCGGTTTTGACACCGACATTGGTGCTTTCATTGAGAGTTCCTCTGTGCTGTCACAATCAGGAAGGATGCCTCCTCCCGTCTTTAAAGACGGCACCGTTGCTAAGGGAGCCTTAGCTGTCGGCCAAACCCTCCGGCTAGGTGGTTTCCTCATGACCGCTTGTTCGGCTGTTGCGCCGACGGTGACCTCTTGGGTCATCAAAAGCAACCTACACGTCAGCTCAGAGCTCATCGAGCAGCTAGATCCAATGGAGCTCTCTTCCGTAAACGAGCTCTTGGATCGCATCGCTGCCCTGGGGGTCGCTACGGATTACGACCAGGTTGGGCTTAAACCCGATCTAAGAGAAATTAACTCTCCCCAAGTCACCCACCATGTTGCCGTGGTAGAGGCGTAGTGCGGCGACCCTTCATCTATTTTAAGGACTAGCTATGTCCGAATTCCCGACTCCTCCAAGCCGGATACCCGCGGAGAGGAGGATGTAACTCAAGACCTGAGCTTAGGATCAGGCAACGGGCTAGATTTGTTAGACAACATCCAAGAATCCGAACTTCAGAGTTCGGAAACTCTTCGGCCTCCGAATCTTGGATTGGGTGAGGTTTCAGATTCAACGACACCCGCCCACCCGAACATAAGCGATCTCTCCCAAATCAGGCAGAGGCCCGAGGAAACAGTACATCATTGCTGGGCCAGATTCCTCCTGGTTATGAACAGGATAAAGGATTGCCGCGAGGGAGACGCAATCTCAATTTTCTGCAGTAATTGCACGGACGAGGGAATCCTTAACGCCGTAAGTCGTCGTGATATTACACGCTTCGCTGACTTGGCGTCCATAGTACAAAAATACTATGCGATGGAAAGCGCCTGGAAAACCGAAATAAAGTTTTGGGATAATCCGGCCTTGAATAGTAATCCCGTCCGAACTAAGAGGGTGCATCATCATAGGACACCCGGGATAAACACCAAAAAACCAAAACCCTCTACAGGGCATGGAACCGTACTGGAAAGCTGGCTTGATGGACCCTGTAGAATTCACAGTACAGAGGACGCCACACCAACTCACAGCCTTAGAGCATGTTGGATACTCCGGCAGGTGGCCAAAATCGGCAAGGACCTCTTAATTCTGGAGGCCGCAGAAAGCCAGCCCGAGGACACCAGTACCGCTCTCACAGTCTTCGAGACTTTCGCATCAAACAATGTGCGAAAAAGAACACTCCGCAGCCTCGCCGAAGTCTATCAAGTTGCAACAATAAATCCATGGAGCGACACTGCTATTACCTTCAACGCAAGTGATGAACCTAGATTCCAAACAGCCCGAGCACCAGCCGCATTGGTCCTCAGTCCCATAGTGGACGGCTTTCGCCTCACCAAGGTGCTCATGGATGGAGGCAGCGGACTGAACCTCATTTATGAGGAAACCCTTCAAAAAATGGAAATAGACTGGAACCGCATCGAGCGAAGCAGCACAACCTTTAGAGGAATAATGCCCAGTCGGGAAGCGCGCTGCACAGGAAAAATCACACTAGATGTGGTGTTCGGCACGCCGGATAATTACAGGTCCGAAGAAGTCATGTTTCAGGTGGCCCCGTTTAAGAGCGGATATAACGCTTTACTAGGGGGAGAAGCATTCATAATCTTCCAAGCAATACCCCATTACGGGTACATGAAGCTTAAGATGCCCGGGCCGAATGGAATTATCACTCTAGCTAGTGATCCGGACATAGCACTCTGCGCCGAAAACAAGACGGCCGCATTAGCCCTTGAGGCGCTATCCGAAGCCTTAGTGGCCGAGGAACTGACTGCGCTGCGCTCCACGGTTAACATGGATGATGTGATACTCGATAAGAGATCCAAATCCACATCCTTCAAGCCAGCCGACGAAATAGTCAAATTCCAGGTCCATCCAACGGACCCCAATAAAACAGCTTCAATCGGGGCACGACTGAACCCTGATGCAGATGCCGCACTACGAGAGTTCCTACGAGAGAACCGGGACATCTTCGCCTGGCACCCTTCAGACATGCCAGGGATCCCACGCAGGCTGGCCGAACATAGCTTAAATATCCTAAAAGGATTTAAACCTATCAAACAAGCCCTTCGGCGTTTTTCCGAACCCAAGAGACAGGCTATGGGAGAGGAGCTAGCCAAGCTATTGGAGGCCGGATTCATCAGAGACATAAAACATCCGGACTGGCTAGCAAACCTGGTGATGGTACCAAAGAAGGACAAATCCTGGCGCCTGTGTGTCGACTTTAAAGACCTTAACAAGGCTTGCCCAAAGGATCCCTTCCCCCTCCCCCGCATCGATCAAATTATTGATGCCACCGCAGGACATGATTTGTTGTGTTTCCTCGACGCATACTCCGGTTACCATCAAATTAAGATGGCAGAATCAGACCAAGCGGCAACAGCATTCATCACACCATACGGCCCATTCTGCTTCAACACAATGCCCTTCGGGCTGAAAAACGCCGGCGCAACATATCAATGCATGATCCAGACATGTCTGGCAAATCAGATCGGCAAAACAGTGGAGGCATATGTGGATGATGTGGTCGTCAAATCAAGACATGTCGAATCTCTAGTAGACGACTTGAGGCTTACATTCGATAACCTCCGAAAATATGACATCAAGCTCAACCCAGAAAAATGCATCTTCGGCGTTCCAGCCGGAAAGCTCTTGGGCTTCATTGTATCTGGTAGAGGAATTGAAGCAAATCCAGCCAAGATCCTGTTCATCTCCACCATCGACCTCCTCCAGCCTCCACGGGGTCCTGTTCATCCAGCCTCCACCGCGCGCTACTCCACCGGCTACTGTTCAACCACCCCTCCACCGTCTACTGTTCATCCAGCCCTCCACACCATGGGGTCCTATTCAACCACCCCTCCACGGGCACCCCTCCACCGTCTACTGTTCATCCAGCCATCCACACCACGGGGTCCTGTTCAACCACCCTCCATCGTCTACTGTTCATCCAGCCCTCTACACCACGGGGTCCTGTTCATCCACCCCTCCACGGGCACCCACTAGTAGAAAACGGACCATTAGTACCGGTTTGTAAGGGCCTTTAGTGCTGGTTATGGAACCGGCACTAAGGTTTCGGCACTAAAGCCCCCCCCCCTTTAGTACCGGTTCGGCACGAACCGGCGCTAAAGTGCCACCACGTAGTGTGAGCTCGCGCCCTGGTACGGGGGACCTTTAGTACCGGTTGGTGTTACCAACCGGTACTAAAGGTTTTTTTTTGAAAATTTTGGAATTTTTTTTTGATTTTTTTTAATTTTTCTGAATTATTTGATGATTTAGTCTCTAATCACCTCTCTTAACTGCTCAAGTGTGGATCACTCATTCCAAATCATCTAACTTCCCGACCGGTCACCCATCCCTCTCACTACTCCAGCTTGAGCACGCTTAACTTTCAAGTTCTATTCTCCTTCGTTTCCGAGTCTGCACTTGTTGTTTTCCTGACAATAGTAAGATGTCAATCCTATTAACCCTCAGGAGTTTAGCTTGAGCATGAAGTCACACATTTCACCGTTTGAGTTTGAAACTATTATTCTAAAAAAACAGTAATTATTTAGTAACGCTAATATATCTTGAATAAGTTTGACCATAGTTTGACCACAGTTTGACCAGATTTGACCAAAATTCAAAAAATTGAAATAATTATTTAGTAACACTAATATTCTTGAATAATTATGTAGTAACACTAATATTTCTTGAATAAGTAGTTTGACCATAGTTTGACCACAGTTTGACCAGATTTGAACAAAATTCAAAAAAACTGAGATACTTATTTAGTAACACTAATATTATTGCATAATTATTTAGTAACACTCTATATTTCTTGAATCAGTTGTTTGACCGGTTTGACAAGATTTAACCAAAATTCAAAAAAACATAAATTAGAGCATATCTTTTTTTCCTTTTACAATTTGTCATTTCAAAAATTGTCCTAAACCCTAAACCCGGGACTTAAAACATCGGAAACTCTATGCTAAACAGTAAAAACTAAGGGTTTAGACCATAAAATCTAACCCTAAACGCTGAAATCTAAACCCTAGCACTAAACGCTAAAAACGTCCAAAAAACGTCTAAAACGCCCAAAAACTCTATTTTCCCTTTGGAATTTTGTGATTTTAAAAAATTGTCGAAACTGAAAACTGGTTGTTTCAGCGGATCAATTGTTTTAGCGGATCAATCTTTTTGTTCTGCAAATTTTGATATATTATATGTATTTTTCTGAATTAGGATGATTTAGTTATGATTTTTTCAAGTTTGAAAATTGCCCTATAGTGCCGGTTTGTGTCTCCAACCGGTACTATAGGTCAGACCCCGTTAGTACCAGTTCATAGCATGAACCGGTACTAAAGGTTAGTACCGGTTCGTAGCATGAACCTCCACCACACCACGGGGTCTTGTTCATCTAGAGGCAACGCCACCGCTCACTGTTCATCCAAACCCCCCCGCAACGCTCACTGTTCATCCCATCGATCGGCTTCAATTAGCAGCAGTAGCGAAGGAATCGCTCGATCGGGTTCAGTTAACAGCCATCGATCGATCGCTCGGGTTCAGTAACGCGTAGCCTGCAGTGCAATCGCTCGGGTTCAGTTAGAGCCCAACGCCTCGCTCGGGTTCAGTTAGAGCCAATGCCTCGCACACACGCGCGTACGTGTACGAGAGAAACGTGCATCGCTCGGCCCCCGACCTCCCACCGTAACCGGGAACTCCCCGAAATCTTCCTCCCCCTCGCTTCTACCATAGTTTTTTCCGTCATGGACGGCCCAAAGAATGTCATGAAGCTGCGTCTCCGGCCCGCCCAGGACGAAAAGCCCATTTTTTGTCATGATTTTTTGTCATAGAAGTAGGAGCCCACCACATCTATGATGATACCGGGTTTTGTCACAATTATCGTCATAGAAGTGTCATATGTATGACATAAATTTTTTTCGTTCGGCCCAAAATGTCATGGGTGTGTCTTTTTTGTAGTGTTAAACCTTTACCTGATACTCTTAAATATGCTTATCTTGATGAGAAAGAGATATATCCTCTTATTATAATTAGTGCTAACCTTTCAGAGCATGAAGAAAAGAAATTATTGAAAACTCTGAAGAAGCACCGTGCTGATATACTCTTGATGATCTTAAGGGCATTAGTCCCACTCTCTGCCAGCACAAAATAAAATTGGAGAAGGATGTGAAACCAGTTGTTGATCACCAACGACGGTTAAATCCTAAGATGAAAGAAGTGGTAAGAAAAGAAATCTAAAGCTTCTGGAGGCAGGTATAATTTATCCCGTTGCTGATAGTCAGTGGGTAAGCCCTGTCCATTGTGTCCCTAAGAAGGGAGGTATTACTATTGTTCGTAATGAAAAGATGAATTGATCCCACAAAGAATTGTTACAGGTTATAGAATGGTAATTGATTTCCGCAAATTAAATAAAGCTACTAAAAATGATCATTACCCTTTACCTTTTATTGATCAAATGCTAGAAAGACTATCCAAACATACATATTTTTGCTTTCTAGATGGTTATTCTGGTTTCTCTCAAATAACTGTGCCAAAAGAGGATCAAGAAAAGAC
This sequence comes from Triticum dicoccoides, assembly GCF_002162155.2. Lineage (NCBI taxonomy): Eukaryota > Viridiplantae > Streptophyta > Magnoliopsida > Poales > Poaceae > Triticum > Triticum dicoccoides. Next base: position 548,245,056 of record NC_041380.1, on the reverse strand, counting down.
AATGTTTACTTGTCCTTTCGGTACCTTTGCTTATAGATGTATGCCTTTTGGTTTATGCAATGCACCTGCTAATTTCCAAAGATGTATGATTGCTATATTCTCTGACTTTTGTGAACAGATTGTTGAGGTTTTCATGGATGATTTCTCCGTTTACGGAACTTCCTTTGATGATTACTTAAGCAACCTTGATCGAGTTTTACAGAGATGTGAAGAAACTAATCTTTTCTTAAATTGGGAGAAGTGCCACTTTATGGTTAATGAAGGTATCGTCTTGGGGCATAAAATTTCTGAAAGAGGTATTGAAATTGATAAAGCTAAATTTGATGCTATTGAAAAGATGTCGTGTCCTAAGGACATTGAAGGTATAAGAAGCTTCCTTGGTCATGCTGGTTTTTATAGGAGGTTCATTAAGGAATTCTCTAAAATTTCTCGGTCTCTGACTAATCTCTTACAAAAAGATGTTCCTTTTGTCTTTGATGATGACTGTGTAGAAGCATTTGAAATACTTAAGAAAGCTTTGATTTCTGCACCTATTGTTCAACCTCCTAATTGGAATTTACCATTTGAAAGTATGTGTGATGCTAGTGATTATGATGTAGGGGGTGTTCTAGGACAAAGAGTTGATAATAAATTAAATGTTATTCAATATGCTAGTAAAACTCTAGACAGTGCCCTGAGAAATTATGCTACTACTGAAAAAGAATTTTTAGCCGTTGTACTTGCTTGTGATAAGTTCAGACCTTACATTGTTGATTCTAAAGTAACTGTTCACACTGATCATGTTGCTATTAAATATCTTATGGAAAATAAAGATGTTAAACCTAGACTTATTAGATGGGTTCTCTTATTACAAGAATTTGATTTGCATATCATTGTTATAAAGGGAGCTGAGAACCCCGTCGCAGACAACTCTCAAAACTTTACTTGGAGCTATATTTTTATTTACCACATGATATGTGTTTTGCTTGGAGCGTCTTGTATTATTTAAGTCTTTATTTGTTAGTTTGCCACAATCATCCTTGATGTACACACCTTTTGATAGAGACACACATGATTCGAAAATTGTTAGAATACTCTATGTGCTTCACTTATATCTTTTGTGTTATATAGTTTTTGCTCTAGTGCTTCACTTATATCTTTTAGAGCACGTCGGTGGATTAGTTTTATAGAAACTATTGTTCTCTCATGCTTCACTTAGATTATTTTGAGAGTCCTACAAAACAGCGTAGTGAATTGATTTAATTATGTTAGGCATTCAAGATTAATAATAAAATTTTCTTATGAGTGTATTGAACACTATGAGAAGTTTGATACTTGATAATTGTTTTGAGATATGGAGATGGTGATATTAGAGTCATGCTAGTTGAGTAGTTGTGAATTTGAGAAATACTTGTGTTAAAGTTTGAGATTCCCATAGCATGCACGTATGGTAAACCGTTATGTGATGAAGTCGGAGCATGGTTTATTTATTGATTGCCTTCCTTATGAGTGGCGGTCGGGGACGAGCGATGGTCTTTTCCTACCAATCTACCCCCCTAGGAGCATGCACGTAATACTTTGCTTTGATAACTTGTAGATTTTTACAATATGTATATGAGTTCTTTATGACTAAGGTTGAGTGCATGGATCATATGCACTTTTCTTCCTTCCACCATTGCTAGCTTCTCTAATACCGCGCACCTTTCGCCGGTATCATACACCCACCATATACCTTCCTCAAACAGCCACCATACCTACCTATCATGGCATTTCCATAGCCATTCCGAGATATATTGCCATGCAACTTTCCATCATTCCGTTTACTATGACACGCTCCATCATTGTCATATTGCTTTGCATGATCATGTAGTTGACATTGTATTTGTGGCAAAGCCATCGTTCATAATTCTTTCATACATGTCACTCTTGATTCATTGCATATCCCGGTACACCGCCAGAGGCATTCACATAGAGTCATATTTTGTTCTAAGTATTGAGTTGTAAGTAAATAAAAGTGTGATGATCATCATTTTTAGAGTATTGTCCCAAGTGAGGAAAGGATCATGGAGACTATGATTCCCCCACAAGTCAGGATGAGACTCCGGACGAAAAAAGAGGCCATAAAAAAGGCCCAAATAAAAAAATATGACAGAAAAAGAGAGAAGGGACAATGCTGCTCTCCTCTTACCACACTTGTGCTTTAAAGTAGCACCATGATCTTCATAATAGAGAGTCTCCTATGTTATCACTTTCATATACTAGTGAGAATTTTTCATTATAGAACTTGACTTGTATATTCCAATGATGGGCTTCCTCAAAATGCCCTAGGTCTTCGTGAGCAAGCGAGTTGGATGCACACCCACTTAGTTCCTTTTGTTGAGCTTTCATATACTTATAGCTCTAGTGCATCCGTTGCATGGCAATCCCTACTCACTCACATTGATATCTATTGATGGGCATCTCCATAGCCCGTTGATACACCTAGTTGATGTGAGACTATCTTCCCCTTTTTGTTGTCTCCTCCACAACCACCATTCTATTCCACCCATAGTGCTATATCCATGGCTCACGCTCATGTATTGCGTGAAGATTGAAAAGGTTTGAGAACACCAAAAGTATGAAACAGTTGCTTGGCTTGTCATCGGGGTTCTGCATGATTTAAATACTTTGTGTGGTGAAGATAGAGCATAGCCAGACTATATGATTTTGTAGGGATAACTTTCTTTGGCCATGTTATTTTGAAGAGACATAATTGCTTAGTTAGTATGCTTGAAGTATTATTATTTCTATGTCAATATTTAACTTTTGTCTTGAATCTTTCGGATCTGAATATTCATACCACAATTAAGAAGAATTACATTGAAATTATTCCAAGTAGCATTCCACATCAAAAATTCGGTTTTTGTCGTTTACCTACTCGAGGACGAGCAGGAATTAAGCTTGGGGATGCTCGATACATCTCCAACGTATCTATAATTTTTTATTGTTCCATGCTATATTATATTCTGTTTTGGACATTATTGGGCTTTATTATACACTTTTATATTATTTTTGGGACTAACCTATTAACCGGAGGCCCAGCCCAGAATTGTTGTTTTTTGCCTATTTCAGAGTTTCGCAGAAAAAGAATATCAAACGGAGTTCAAACGGAATGAAACCTTCGGGAACGTGATTTTTGGAACGAACGTGATCCAGAGGACTTGGACCCTACGTCAAGACATCAACCAGGAGGCCACGAGGTAGGGGGCGCGCCCTCCACCCTCGTGGGCCCCCTGTTGCTCCACCGACGCACTCCTTCATCCTATATATACCTACGTACCCCCAAACTACCAGATACGGGGCCAAAACCCTAATTCTACCCCGTAACTTTCTGTATCCATGAGATCCCATCTTGGGACCTGTTCCGGAGCTCCGCTGGAGGGGGCATCGATCACGGAGGGCTTCTACATCAACACCATAGCCTCTTTGATGAAGTGTGAGTAGTTTACCTCAGACCTTTGGGTCCATAGTTATTAGCTAGATGGCTTCTTCTCTCTTTTTGGATCTCAATACAATGTTCTCCCCCTCTCTCGTGGAGATCTATTCGATGTAATCTTCCTTTTTGGTGTGTTTGTTGAGACCGATGAATTATGGGCTTATGATCAAGTTTATCTATGAACAATATTTGAATCTTCTCTGAATTCTTTTATGTATGATTGGTTATCTTTGCAAGTCTCTTCGAATTATCAGTTTGGTTTGGCCTACTAGATTGATCTTTCTTGCAATGGGAGAAGTGCTTAGCTTTGGGTTCAATCTTGCGGTGTCCTTTCCCAGTGACAGTAGGGGCAGGAAGGCACGTGTTGTATTGTTGCCATCGAGGATAACAAGATGGGGTTTACATCATATTGCATGAGTTTATCCCTCTACATCATGTCATCTTGCTTAAAGCGTTACTCTGTTCTCTTGAACTTAATACTCTAGATGCATGCTGGATAGCGGTCGATGTGTGGAGTTATAGTAGTAGATGCAGGCAGGAGTCGGTCTACTTGTCTCGGACGTGATGCCTATATACATGATCATACCTAGATATTCTCATAACTATGCTCAATTCTGTCAATTGCTCAACAGTAATTTGTTCACCCACCGTAAATATTTATGCTCTTGAGAGAAGCCACTAGTGAAACCTATGGCCCCCGGGTCTATCTTCCATCATATTAATCTTCCAACACTTAGTTATTTTTATTGCCTTTTATTTTACTTTGCATCTTTATCATAAAAATACCAAAAATATTATACTATCATATCTATCAGATCTCACTCTCGTAAGTGGCCGTGTAGGGATTGACAACCCCTTATCGCGTTGGTTGCGAGGATTTATTTGTTTGTGTAGGTGCGAGGGACTCATGCGTGGCCTCCTACTGGATTGATACCTTGGTTCTCAAAAACTGAGGGAAATACTTACGCTACTTTGCTGCATCACCCTTTCCTCTTCAAGGGAAAACCAACACAAGTGCTCAAGAGGTAGCAAACGGTCAAAGAATCAAACATTATATCTTAGGTAATCCCATAAATGTTGAAACTAATGTTATTGAAACCGTAACCCCAGAGGAATACATAAGGGACACTTTCCGGAACGTTTCAGACTCCGAAAAGGAATAGGTATGTGGTACGGTAAGTAAACCGACTCCAAAACAGTTCTAATAGCGATTTTCTCCATTTTGGAATATTTAAGAAAATAGGAAAAATAAGAAGCAGTCCGGGAAGGACACGAGGCGTCCACGAGGGTGGAGGGTGCGCCCCCTGCCTCGTGGGCACCTCATGTGCTCTCCGGGCTCCATTTTCTTGCACGATACTTCTTATGGTCGGTAAAAATTCATTATATAATCTCCCGAAGGTTTTGACCACCGTATCACGCAAATATCTCCTGTTTTTGTTTCGAGTTGTTTCTGCTGCAGATTAGAGCAATAGGTCATCCAAAGATTCGAAGGGAGAAAGCTACATGGTTGATTACCTTGCGGATCATAAGGTCTACGGGGACTTGGATCATTGTGGTTCGACCACGAAGGAAGAAGAAGACTATGAGCCTAAGGGAAAGGAGGAGACGAGCTCAGATGAAGATGAAGTCCCATTACCTCAACATGGGGACATGCATGTGGAGTTCAAAATGTCAAGCCTCCCCAATAGAGCAAAGAAACCTAAGATCGAGTTTATCCCTTTTTGTCTCTTGCAGGAGAACAAACAAGAACTATGCAAAAAGGTATTAAGCCTTGAGCGGGAGATCGAGGACCTAAGGGAGCAAAATTCTATCCTCAAGCGCAAATTAAGGAAGAAGCACCCATCATCACCAACACCTTCTTCACCAACAAAGAGGAACTGAGTATCGGGAATGGGCACTCCCCTTGCCAACTGCCAAGCTTGGGGGAGTGCCCCGGTATCGTATCACCATCACTTTTATCTTTTCCTTTTTCTTAGTTCGATCCTTTTGGTAATATCTTGATCTAGTAGAATAAAGTTTTAGTATGATCTAGTTTTGAGTCTTGCTTTATGATCCTTTTATGTAATCGAGTTCGTGAGCTATATATATAATAAAGATTAGTGTTGAGTCAAGGGCTTGATTATCTTGCTATGATCTTGAGGGAATAAAATAAAAGAGAAAGAATAAAAAGAAATAAAGAGATCATATGGATCCTATGGAGAGTAATTACTTCACATATAAAGAGTATGATTGAATAAAAGTTGTTGAGAGTTGACAAACATAGTTTTGGTCATCGTTGCAATTAATAGGAAGTAATAAAGAAAGAGAGGTTTTCACATATAAATATACTATCTTGGACATCTTTTATGATTGTGAGCATCATTAAAATATGACATGCTAAAGAGTTGACGTTGGACAAGGAAGACAACGTAATGGGTTATGTTTTCTTACATCTGAAATAAACTATATTGTCATGGATCATCCAACATGTTGAGCTTGCCTTTCCCTCTCATGCTAGCCAAATTCTTTGCACCAAGTAGAGATACTACTTGTGCTTCCAAATATCCTTAAACCTAGTTTTGCCATGAGAGTCCACCATATGTACCTATGGATTGAGTAAGATCCTTCAAGTAAGTTGTCATCGTTGCAAGCAATAAAAATTGCTCTCTAAATATGTATGATTTATTAGTGTGGAGAAAATAAGCTTTATACGATCTTGTGATGTGGAAGAAATAAAAGCGACGGACTGCATAATAAAGGTCCACATCACAAGTGGCAATATAAAGTGACGTTCTTTCGCATTAAGATTTTATGCATCCAACCATAAAAGCACATGACAACCTATGCTTCCCTCTGCGAAGGGCCTATCTTTTATTCTTGTCTTATACTTCATGCAAAGAGTCACGGTGATCTTCACCTTTCCTTTTTACATTTTATCCTTTAGCAAGCACAATGTGTTGGAAAGAACCTGATATATATAGCTAATTGGATGTGAGTTTTCATGAACTATTATTGTTGACATTACCCTTGAGGTAAAAGGTTGGGAGGCAAAACTATAAGCCCCTATCTTTCTCCGTGTCTGATTAAAACTTCATAACCATAAATATCGCGTGAGTGTTAGCAATTTTGGAAGACTAAATGCTAAATGATGTTTGAGTATGTGGACTTGATGAAAAGCTCTTATTGACTCTTTATGATGTTATGGTAAATTGCAATTGCCTCAATGACTGAGATTATAGTTTGTTAGTTCTCAATGAAGTTTCTGATTCGTACTTGAAATTGTGATTTGATTATTACTTTAGCATAAGAGATCATATGAAAATATATGTATATGTTGCTGTTCTAAGAATGATCATGATTCCCTCATGTTCGTATTTTATTTTTATCGGCACCTCTATCTCTAAACATGTGGACATATTTTTTTATATCGGCTTTCGCTTGAGGACAAGCCAGGTCTAAGCTTGGGGGAGTTGATACGTCCATTTTGCATCATGCTTTTATATTGATATTTATTGCATTATGGGCTGTTATTACACATTATGTCACAATTCTCTCTTATTTTACAAGGTTTACATGAAGAGGGAGAATGCCGGTAGCTAGAATTCTGGGCTGGAAAAGGAGCAAATATTAGAGACCTATTATGCACAACCCCAAAAGTCCTGAAACTTCAAGGGAGCACGTTTCAGAATATATAAAAAATATTGGGCGAAAGAAGTACCAGAGGGGGGCCACCCACCGTCCACGAGGGTGGGGGCGCGTCCTACCCCCCAGGTGATGATGATGGCCCCCGGTGGCCTCCGGTGCCACCGGAAGCGAGGGGGAGAGAGCCCCCCTTCTTCTTCTTCTTCCTTGACCTCCTCCCTAGATGGGAGAAGGGTTTCCCCTTTGGTCCATGGCCTCCATGACGTGGGAGGGGCGACAGCCCCTCCGAGATTGGATCTGTCTCTCTGTCTCTCTCTGTTTCTGCGTTCTCAGATTCTTCCCTTTCATCGTTTCTTATATTCTCGGAGATCCGTAACTCCGATTAGGCTGAAATTTTAACACGATCTCTATCCAGATATTAGCTTTCTTGCGGCGAAAGAAGGGCATCAACCGCCTTACGGGGTGGCCACGAGGGTCAGGGCGCGCCTGCCCCCCTAGGGTGCGCCCCCCTGCCTCGTGGGCCCCTCGAGCATCGTCTCGCGTTGATTTCACTTCCCAAAAATCATATATATTCCAAAAAAAATCTCCGTCAGTTTTTATCCCGTTTGGACTCCGTTTGATATGGATATTCTGCGAAACAAAAAACATGCAACAAACAGGAACTGACACTGGGCACTGGATCAATATGTTAGTCCCAAAAATAGTATAAAAAGTATATGAAAGTTTAATAATATTGGCATGGAATAATCAAAAATTATAGATACGATTGAGACGTATCACTTGTATCCAATCTTTGTCCCAAAGCCTCAGATTGGTACCTGTGGGTTGCTAGTAGTGTTCATTACTCCTTGTAGTTGATGCTAGTTGGTTTACTTGGTGAAAGATCATATGTTCAGATCCATTATGCATATTAATACCCCTCTAATTATGAACATGAATATGCTTTGTGAGTAGTTAAGTTTGTTCCTGAGGACATGGGAGAAGTCTTGTTGTACGTAGTCATGTGAATTTGGTATTCGTTCGATATTTTGATGAGATGTATGTTGTCTCTCCTCTAGTGGTGTCATGTGAACGTCGACTACATGACACTTCACCATTGTTTGGGCCTAGAGGAAGGCATTGGGAAGTAATAAGTAGATGATGGGTTGCTAGAGTGACAAAAGCTTAAACCCTAGTTTATGCGTTGCTTCCTAAGGGGCTGATTTGGATCCATATGTTTCATGCTATGGTTAGGTTTACCTTAATACTTCTGTTGTAGTTGCGGATGCTTGCAATAGGGGTTAATCATAAGTGGGATGCTTGTCCGAGGAAGGACAGTACCCAAGCACCGGTCCACCCACATATCAAATTATCAAAGTACCGAACGTGAATCATATAAACGTGATGAAAACTAGCTTGATGATAATTCCCATGTGTCCTCGGGAGCGCTTTCCTTTATATAAGAGTTTGTCCAGTCTTGTCATTTGCTACAAAAAGGATTGGGCCATTTTGCTGCACCTTATTTACTTTTACTATTTGTTACCCGTTACCAATTACCTTATCACAAAACTATCTGTTACCGATAATTTCAGTGCTTACAGAAAATACCTTACTGAAAACCGCTTATCATTTCCTTCTGCTCCTCATTGGGTTCGACACTCTTATTTATCGAAATGAAATATGTATCTGGCAACCATGTAGCGGATTGCAAAACGATCTACCTCATCCAGCGCTATCAGATCTGGCAACCGCTCGATCTGCATCTGCTCCGTCCGCCACTCCTAAGCCCGAGCGTCTAGTCAGGGCGCCGCGAGCACGCATTGACCGGCCATCAGCAGCTTCGATCAAACCACCTGTTCCCTTGCACCCCTCGAGCACCAGCGCCTCCTCAAGTCGCCGCCATAGCCTGCTGCTCCGGCGAGCAGTTCCTTCCACGGCCAACACTCGCCGGTGCAGGAGCTCCATCACCATCTCCATGGGATTCCTGCCTCCCCTGCAGCCCTTCGACGACCACGTCCTCCACACATCTCGGCCATAGCAGCCGCTGCTGTCCGCTGTTCTGCTGGCCACGGCCATAGGCTCCGGCCAACATCAATCTCCTTCATCTTTGAACAATAAGTTGCGTGCTCAACTAAAATGGATTCACAATGAAGAGATCTACAAATTTCATGTTGAAGTCCACGCGATTCATAGCCTAAATCAACAAGTATGATGGATAATTGGGAGTTCTTAGTCTCTGTGTTTTCAGTTTTCAGTTTTCAGATACAGGTTTCATTGATTAGAGGTGGAAGACAACTCTCGGTGGGCTTCAGAGAGAGAAAAGAGTTGGGCTGGGCCCAATGCTGGGTAGAGACCTAGTTAGGAAAAGTTAATGTTGGCTAAAGAAAACATGTTTTGTGGGTCTTTTAGCTTCACTGGTGCATCATTTGTACTACATTTTAAGAACTAATATCATGCTAACTTTTGACCCAAGAAAGATTGATGTAGAAAAATACCCTCGATAACTTCTATGTAAATATCATGATAATTTATATACAATTGATCTGATAATTTACGTACAAACACCACAATAAACTTGACATAGAAAATTATTACTGAAAACAAACCCCGGTAACTGTTTGCAAATAGCACCGTAATAATACGCACTGTAGACATGATAACTTGCGCAAAAACACCGCGGTAATTTTGAACCAGGGAAAAAAGTTATTAGAAACATACCCCGGAGACCTGGTAATTTTACCCACAAACATGGTAGTAATTTTGACCCGAGGAAAAAAGTGGTTGAAAAACATAACCACGTTAACTTATATGTAAATAATATGATAATTTACGCTCCGTGGACTTGATAACATACATACAAACACCACAATAACTTTGACCCCAAAGGGTGTATTACAAATGTGCCACCGGTAATCTCTATGTAAATAACGTGGTAATATAAGCACCGCTTAACTGATAACTTACATACAAAACATGATGATAACTTCCTGACCCGGAAAACTTTTTGTTGACAAACATATGCTCGCTAATTTATGTGTAAATAGTACGGTAATATATGTGTCACATACCCGATAATTTACGTACAGAACACCGCGGTTCCATTGACCAAACATGAACAAGTTGTTTAATAACACACCCTTGGTAACTTATGTGAAAATAGCATGGTAATATATGAATAAGCACCGCGGTAACATTTTTTTAGAAGGGCAAAAGTTGTTGAAAAACATACACTCGATAACTTGTGTGTAAGTGCCATGATAATATACGAACTGCGGATCTGATAACTTGGGTATAAACACCACGGTAACATTAACCAAAAGGGGGAAAGGTGGTTGAAAAACATACCCTTAGTAAATTGTGTGCAAATAACATGTTAATACACAAACCGAAGAACTGATAACTTATGTACAATGACCGTGGGTAATTTTTTTCAGGGAAACACCGCGTTAATTTTCGACCTATGAGAAAATAATTATTGGAAAGTTTACCCTAGTAACTTATGTGAAAATTGCATGATAATAGACGAAGTGAAACTTGATAACTGTATAAACATCGTGGTAATTTGAAACATGGGATGTAGTATGTCAAAATTTCATGTTTTTTGTCCTCTTTTTGTATGCTATCAGACTTCCTCTCAAAACCATAACCTACACTCAAAATGCCATGGTAACTTCCTCCTACGACCGAGCGAGTTCAAACGCTCGTTCGATCGAGCGGAACGAGGCCCTCATGTGCCAGTTATCTAACAAGTGGACCGGGTTGGTAATTTTGCTAACTGGCACACATGTGCCAGTTATCGCTGTCCTTATCGAAAAGGCTAGGATATATCTCCTACACTTGTGGGTCATCATGGGCGTTCACTAGTTAGACCCAGAAATGGGCAATGTTTTCTCCTTTTTTGTTATAAAACCTTAACCAATGAACAACCATACATTTGCAACTGTAACCCTGATTGGGATGATTCCAGCGTATGCATTCTTCTTTGGAGAGCATTGTCCAGTGGTACCATTTCATACTTCTTGCAATCTTGAACTTGACACCCGTGTCTGTTTTATCTGTTTAGCCATTTTGGAGAACTGCATTTGTCGGAATCACTGATCTGCTCTTTTGTCTGCACGTGGCTGAATCTCGTGCGCGCACACTTCCTACTGACGTTGAAGCTCAAACCCGAATGGTCGGTGTCATTCATGGAGCGACTAGTGCTCATGGACCAACACCGCAACCTGGACGTCGTGCACGACAAGGCCGTCATGTCAGTGTTGTTCCTACATCAGATGTTGTAGAAGAGTTACTTGTACATCACGTCTGCCGTGCCAGACGAGGAAGCCGTCGTGTTGTGCAGTAGTAGGCCAGAGAAGACGGCACATCGCAGCCACATTCGAGCCAACGCGTGGTCTGCAACTCGAATCTCCTTCGCTCTTCAAATTTAAGTTCATATTTATTTATTTTATTCACTGACATGTGGGTCCCACATGGATGGAGACAGAGTGAGCCCCGTTGGCATGTTGGGTTATATATATATACCTAAGATAGTCATTCCGACTAACTTATTTATCTCAACATGCAATCATATAACCTCACTATATAATTAGGAATGTGATAAGGCCCACCTCAACATGTAATTATACGTGAAAAAAGACTCACCGCAACATTCAACCATGCATTAGAATTTTTTGCATTGGCTTCTACTTATATTCAATAAATATGGATACAACTATACATAATCAAATAGAACAGGTCATATGTACTCCCTTCATAGAGAAATATAAGAGTGATGTAAACGCTCTTATATTTCTTTACAGAAGAAGTATTATTTAATTTTTGTTCTCATCTTATCAAACCAAATCTATAACTAATAGTAATAAAGTAGTTGTTGCTTCTTGTGGTACATCATGAAAATTGCCCCCAAAGTTCCAAAATATTACCCACCAATGCCACCTAAAAGTGATAAAAAATGTTTCACACAGGTGAATTCCCCACCTCAGCCGACCCATGCAGTAGAGACCTCCTATACTGCGCTCTGCGTGCTGGGAGAAGACGCAACGTGCATGTTTGGGCCGGCACATGTCCAGGCGGCCCATTTTTTAATTTTGTTATTTATTTTTTTCTTTTTCGTTTCATCTTTTTGTACTTTAAATAATTTGGGACTTCAAAAAATTCTGAAAATAAAAAAAAAGAATTTTGAAGTAAACTGTTTAGTAAATCATAAAATGTTTGTGGAATAAAAAATGTCTGTGATTTTATAAAAAAAGTTGTTGTTTATTAGAAAAATGTTCGAAATTTTGAAAACAAATGTTCGGGAAATCAAAAAAATTTCATGTATTATTTTTTTAATAAAATCAAACAAAAATTCACCAATTCAAAAAAAAATTATGAATGAAAAAATATCCTAAAAATTCAAAAACTGTTTTTGACGTAAGAAATGGTTTTTTCATTCATAAAATATTCGCTAATTCAAAAATGATCATGCATTTCTAAAAAAGTCGTTAAATCAGAAATATGTTCGTGAATTTCAAAATTTGTTCCACCAATTTCCAAAACAATGTTCATCCATTCTAGAAATGTTCGCCGATTCAAGAAAATTGTGAAAAAAATATTCATAATTTTAAAAATGTTTGCAAATAGTATAAAATATTCATGAATTCAAAAAATGTTCTAAAATTTGTAAAAGTGTTCATGAATTTGAAAAATCTTCACGATTTCAAATATGTGCATGAGTTTAAAAAATGTCCATGTTTCACGAAATTGAGAGTGATAGTTTATCTCGGTGATGCAGCAAAATGTGATCATGGCCATTGGAGATTATCATTTTTTTCACATTGCAACGCATGGTCCTTTTGCTAGTTTTCATCAACCAATCCACGTAGTGTCTTATAGAGACAAACTCCACTACAAAGACACTAATCTCTTTTTTCCCAGCCATTATTAATTTTATTTTCTCGTATAGGGTGTATATACACCCAGAACCAAAAGGTATTTCGCGGGCAATGATGCATTAGTTTTACTCGCATTTACACTAGTGTTTGCGTTTATTCTGTATGAGGCTCTTCGTCTATGGAGCCTCTACCACTCTTCAGATCCCACGTGGTAACCATTAAACCGTGCCCACACCGACAGGCCATGGTGGATATTTAAGGGCTGCATTCCATTGTACCTGTAAGAAAATTTCAAAGAATCTCCACGAGATGAATCCAAAATCCCCAAGCCGGGGAGGTGAAACTTTTCATAGAGCTTATGTCAACAAGGGGTCCATCAACTTCATGGTGACCGACGATCTGCCCATCGTCGATTTCTCCTTGGCCAAGAGCCTCCAGGCCATACGCGCAGTGAAGATCCCGAAGGGGGAGCTTGTGGAGAAAGAGCTAGTTCTAGACAAAACCAAGGTGCGAATTATCAAGTCAAGAGAATTAGCTGGTTCTTCCTTATTGTTCAGCTTTGTACTACTATGTTCTGAACGACTGACTGTTTGCTGGCATCATCAAGTCCTGACAACCTCGACTGAAGCCACCACAACGTGTGGCCTCCGGCTGAGGAGGAGCGCGACCCCGAAAGCCCCGCGTGCCCTTTTCTTAATTTGTTTTTTCCTTTCTGTTTTTCTTTTTTCTCTCTAAGATAATTTAGGATTTCAAAAAAATCAAATTTCTAATTAAATTGTGATTAAAAAGCAATAAAGCATTCATGTTCGTGAATTAAAAATATGCATGGTTATGAAAAAATGTTCAAGAAATCATAAAATTTTCATGGATAAAAAAATGTTTGTGTTTTTGAAAAAGAAATCGCATATTCAAAAAATGTTCCTGATTTCGAAAACAATGTTCAAGAATTAAATAAATTCATGATTTGGAAAAAGTTCATATATTCAGAAAAACATGAATTTGAATAAAATTTTGCAAATCCAAAAAATGTTCATGATTTTTTAAATCTTCACAAAAATCGAGAAAATGTTTGTGAATTTCAAAATTTGTTCCAAAGTTTTTTGAAAACTTCATCGGTTCAAAAAATGTTTGTTCATTCGAAAAATGTTCATGCTTATGCGTGCCAGACACAAGGTATTATAGCAACTTCATTAGTATGCCAATAGTAATCGTCCCAATGAACAACAGAGGAGAGTATTTATGAGTAGCGTTTCTGTCACACACAAGTGGTTACAGATTTTGTATGAAGTAACTGTTTGAGGATCTGCAGAAATTATTAATGTTCTTTGAGACAAATAAACCAGAGTGGTAACTCTAGCCCATGATGGGCCTGTAGATGTTTGAACTACTTGATGAGTTCACTAAAGGAAGGATCGATATCAAGCGGTTAGAGCATCTCCAGCCGCGCCTCCAACAGCCCCCCCCCCCCCAGGCGGCTTTTTTCGCGTCGGTACCGAAAAAACGCCCCAGTCGTACTCTCAGGACGCCGAAATCTGCCGGCTCGACCCGTTTTTGGGCCCGGCGATCGCAGACCGAATCCGGCGCACTGGGAGCGCTTGGGGGGCTCCGGCGCAAGGGAGAAGTACGCCTGGCCCACACCGTCAAGCGAAAAGTCAAGCCTATCGTCCAGATTCGCCTCCCCCCACCCCCCGCGCGCGCTCGGCCGCCACCCGGCTGATCCCGGCGCCGACCACCGCTAGACGGGCCATTTCCCGCCCAAATTTTATTTGTTGAACTATTTTGATTTTTATTGATTTGTTGTGATGAATATGTGACACAAAAACCACGTTGAACCACGCTGAATATGGGTTGATTCGTGCCGATATCGGGTCAATTTTTGCCGAAAGTGGGCCGAAAGGCTGACAGGAATGTGCCGATATCGATGCATGGGGGCAACGGCTGGATGCCGAACCGCCCCCAGAGCCTATTCTACCGCCGGCTTGCCCCCAGACGGTGATTTTTATGCCTCATGGGGAGGCCAACGGCTGGAGATGCTCTTACTTTCTAAGGTTCCAAAGGCGACTAACTCCTCCCTCGCCCCGTCAGCGAGGTTGTGAGTTCTCCTGCCTCTCCTTGCTGCTTTGACCATGGAAAGATGGTGGAACTCTAGCCCTCTGCCTCTGCCACAGTTAGGATCAAATCCAGTCATTGATAATGGCATGGTTGAGATCAAACAAGTAGCCGGTATCATTGTATCATATCATAGTTATATCTTGATCTAACTGATCTAACTGATGGGGCAGCGTACGGTCCCCAGCTTTGCCACAAACACCAAACCACCCACGTGCATAGGGGATCTTGCTAGCTGTTGGTTGTTTAACGAACTGCTGCCTTGGTGCTCACTGCTCTCAAGTCTGAGCCAACCTTGCTGTTCTTGTCTGGCCCATATTTGACCCGTTTTTCTTTTGTTGAGGCTCATATTTGACCGGTGTGGAGCATCTACCACCGCCTGGGCCCTCGCCCTTGGCAGGTCTTTGTCGTAGTGTAACAAACTTGTGCCGAACCGGAGGCCTAAATTTCCAACTGGGGACAGTGCGTGGATAGCCGAATGCGTGGTGCCACTGTCCCTGTTGCTTGGACTTGGGTGGCACATTCAGATAATCCATCAATCAGGTCCGAACCAGCAGCAAAAGTAGGTCGACATATCACCGACAGTTTTCTTATCAACGAAACCTTCTCCCTCCAGCTAAGTAAAACTAATCCACAGCCACATACAGCACGTTCGTCGTGACACTGGGATACCATTCGGCTACAGCCTAACCACACGCCGCGTGTCCAATAACACTTGGGCCCAGTCCCCTCTCTAGCTTCTCCTAAAACATTTGACCCCTATTTGTTTTACAATCCTAATTAATTAGACCATAACTAGATAAGACTATAAAACAAATAAGACTTAAAGATTTTGGAAGAATCTGGATAGGGGTCAGATTCTGAGAGAATCTGGCAAAAGAACTGGGCCTTGATCAGCAGCCTCACCACATTAGGAGTCAGAAACTGGATCCTGAGGATAAACCTAACGATCGGCCAACACGACGAAATGGGTACATACACGCACAAGCCGAGCCAACAACCGACGCCGAACGGAGATCAGATCTGACCGGCATTTTCCGTATTTCTCATGGCATACTCGACCCATTGCTCATGTACAACTTGAAGTCCCGCTCCTTTCATTGTCGTTGTTTATTTTCGCTTTTCGGCACTCGTCACTGGTCATCACTTTCTTCCTCGCTAGAACTTATACAACAAATAAGGCGCTTCCAGTTTTTTCCACCCAGACAATTGCCCCGACCAGTTTTTTGTTACTAATAGCTATAAATGTGAGATACATGGACTTGTTCGACTATCAGGCAAATGTAATACAATCAAAAGATTAAAATACACCCTTCGACCTTTAATATAAGATGTTTTTATAGTTCAATTTAAACCGCAAAAGCGTCTAACATTAAGGGACAGATGCAGTAAAAAAATAGCCAAAGGATAATCCCCTCTTTTGCTCGTGCAATTACAAATTTTGTCGAGGGAAAAACCACGGCCACCAAGCTAGAGGGTGCCAAGGCTCGAACCGTCGGTCGTACTGGTCATTGTCTATTGTTGGTGCCTTAGCCCATCGGTAGCTACGACGCGGGAGTCGTGTTGGGAAAACAAGTTATATAAAGTTGGTCGTAATGGGAGTACCATAAATGGAATCATGCATGCTAACTAGACTTTTTTGATGATGTGTCACAATTAAATGAGGAAAGAGAGAATGTGGTATCGTATCATGATACCAAACCATATTAAACGTTTTACTATTTTGTGTCATGCACGACAATTAATAAGGAAATCTAAAATACTAACTTATGATACTATGCATTACTAAATTAATATTATACACTAGTATTATATGTCTGATACTAGTATTTGATATCATTGACCGCCTTTACGGGGAGCCTAATAATATCATTGGCCGCCTTTATTATTTCCCTACTTATCATCACTCATTAAATATGTGTCATTTTCTTCTTATTTAAAAATCAAAACCATAAGAAGAAAACAAGTTATATAATAAATATCATTGACCGCCTTTATTATTTCCTTAATTGTCTTCACTCATTAAATACGTGCCATTTTCTTCTTACTCCTTTAAAAATCAAAACCATAAGAAGAAAACAAGTTATATAGTAATAAATATCATTGACTACCTTTATTATTTCCTTAATTGTTATCACTCATTAAATATGTACTCCCTCCGTTTTTATTTAGTCCGCGTATTAGATTTGATCAAAGTCGAGCTTTGTAAATTTTGACAAAGTTTATAAACAAAAATATCAATATATAACAAAGTTCATATCATATAGATTTACTATGATAAATGTTTATCTTTTTTCTATAAATTTGGTCAAACTTTACAAAGTTTGACTTCAGTCAAACCTAATATGCGAGTAAAAAAATGGAGGGAGTACTATTTATTTTCTTCTAATTTGTGGTTTCCTTTACTCATCTTCATGCATTTACTACGGATTATTTCCTTCCTTGTCTGGCGTATTGGAGGGGTAGCAACCATTACGGCCCTTTCTTATTACTATAACGATACTCCTTCCATTTTATAAATAAGTGACATTTTAGATATTGCCATGGCTTTTAGATGTAACTTGACCACCATTTTCAACCATGTATAAAAACCACCAAAATAACAAATACCCTAAAAAATAAATATGAAAACAAATTATTCATACGACTTTTCAAATTTCCAATCAGAATATTCAACCGATATCAACATTCAAAGTTCCAAAAAAACTGTTCAAACTTATGTCTTAAATGCCATTCACCTATGAATTCGAGGGAATGTACTGTGACCATTATAAAAGCAGCAGAGTGTTGTGCAACTAATGCGCCCACACAAATGATAAGTTGATTGCGCTTCGATGCCATTTCCAGGACGCTGCCACTTATTTGTGAACCTCGCACTTTTCATGCACAGCAAGTTGATTTCGCATATATTCCTCTGTGGAGCAGCAGCTCGTACACGCACACGTGGCCACACATGTGCACGGCCCTTTCTATCTCGCGGTGCACATGCTGCATGATACGCCGATCGACGCGATCAGCGCAGTAGTAATATGTTTAAGCTCTCGGACTAATCTACGTTGGTTCCGGTAATTGTCTTGGATATCATCAGATGCTCCTACAAGAAAGATACTCCTCTGCTAAGTTAATTATAATAACCAGTCATCGCCGTTAACGCCAGGTCACCGACGCCGTTGTTTAATCTCTCGCGAGCCGCGATGCACTCGCGCGCAGAAGGATGTCTCCCCTTTGTTACCATTCTCTATGCGAGACAGGACCAACCAAACCGAAAAGCGCGCCCCGCCGGCCGTAGACGCGGGTCACCGCCGTTCGTCGGAGTTTCGGCCGGCGGCGCCCAGCTGCTCCGCCGGAAACGGCCAAGCCACCGACGCGCAAAGGTGAGCTACTAGATCC
The DNA here is from genome assembly GCF_002162155.2 of Triticum dicoccoides. NCBI lineage: Eukaryota > Viridiplantae > Streptophyta > Magnoliopsida > Poales > Poaceae > Triticum > Triticum dicoccoides. Next base: position 548,226,627 of record NC_041380.1, on the reverse strand, counting down.
GTTGTTTAACAGACCACCGCCGTGTACCAACCAGCGTGCCGTCGCTGTCGAGGCCATATTTGACCGGTGCGGACGCATGTCAGCGTCGATCGATCACCCGTGGCGCGTCGGGTCACCAGGTCCTTTTCGCGGTAATACGGAACGACAAATTCGTGCCGAACTAGTGGCCAGAATTCCCGAAAGGGGACAGCGAGTGAGCGAACAGCGAGGAGCGCTCCCTGTTTGTCGCCTGGACTTGGGTGGCACGTTCCGATGAGAGTATGATCGATCAATCAATGGGGTCCGAGCCGGCAGCCAAAGTAGGAGTAGATCGACATGCTAATCAGTTACATCACCGACGGTCTTATCGTGAAGGAAACTCAGAGGCCCCCTCCCTCCCATCCGGGGCAAAAGGCACAAGTTTGACCTTAAATCGAAACTATTTCATAAACTAAACTGTTCTTGAAAGTATTTCACCCGGCTGATCTTTAATGTGCAGCGCCTGACAGCAAGACACTACACTCTACTGTGCAACGCCTAACACTCAGGCGCCACACTGTGCAGCGCCTAGCTCTAAGAAGTTGCACTTGGGCTGAAGAAACTGACCCACGGACGGCAGCACGTTCCCAAAACGGGGAAAAGTTCGTGCTAGAAAACAACGTGAACCGTTGTACTGCGGTCCAGCCCAAAGGCACGGCGAAGCGCAGACACGACGAGGTTTTCGCTGCACCGCACACGCACCAGCTCCACCGCAGTCCACCTACATCGGAAAGTCAGGGCCGGAGACGCGCATCCGGCCAGGGAGGCGCGGCGTGATGGGCGGAGGCGACGAAATGGACGCGCGCACGGGGCGGGGCGGGGGCGAGCCGACAACCGGCGCCGAAGGAATGGAGGGAGACGAGATCGGATCTGATCGGCGGCCGCAACAACCACGCGGACAAACAAGCGTCACCACTTGGACTGAGATTGATGAGGCCGGCGGGCACGCGGCCAGACGCAGAGCGGCGTCCGTCGACCGACCCGTCGGCAGATGCTAACAGGAGTGAAAGGGAAGCCAAGCGATGATCTGGGACGTCGCGTTGGGGGCCGCAACGTGTAGCGTGTGCCATGCCGGTGTGCTGGATGCCGTACCGTCTAAGAGCATCTACAAGACGACTTACAAATCCGACCACGGACAATGACCGATCAGCCCTCAGAAAATGCATTCTACATCTGAATATATCAAATTAGCAACCTTAACTCCATATTATTATATTCAAGCGAAACCTAATCTAAGCGAAGCTCGTCCGATTTCACTCCCCGCTCGGCCGGCTGCGCTTCTCAGAGTGTTGGTCCGATCGCCGGCAAGGTAGAGTAGGGCAATGGGACACAAGCCGGTTCATGCCCTACTCTTCCTCGCCGGAGCCCAGAAACCAAATGGTGCCGATGGACGTCAGCTCGATGACGGATCCGTCCAAGAACGAGCCGTTGACGTCCACCACGATACGGTTGCGGCGCCCGAGTTTGGTCCCACGAGCGGATGTGGAGGATTTTATGTGGGATCGGGTGGGGACGGACGTTCCATATTTGGATTGGATATGGGGTTGTCGGTCAGTCTGGACATTTGAGGGGCCCATCTGGGTCAAAAAATCGTGACCGTACAATGACAGGGCGGTCTGCCTGGGCGTAGGAGTTGGATTTGAGGCGCCCGACTGTAGATGCTCGAAGAGCATCTCCAACAGACGTGCTAAATTAGTCGCGTGCTGGAAAAAACAACTATATTACGCGTGCGTGATCGAAACCAGCACTGTAGCACATGCGCTAAAATCCCGCACACGGTAAAATAGGTTCAGCGTGCTAGAAAAACGGCATTGAGCGCTGCTTATTTGGTGCGTCCGCTCGCGCGCAGTATAAAATCTAAGCTGCTGCAGGAAGGCCCGCCGAATTAGGTATCGTGTTTTTGCGCTTCTGATAAAGCAAAACACCGTGCGTCAAAACGCTATTTCGGCGCTGAAAGAAAATACAGCGCGTGTTGGAGATGCTCTAACAAGCCGGTGGTTTTTCTAGTAGTAGTAGCATATCTTTACCTACTAATAAACCACGCATTGCTTCTGGTGGTACGTCGCTGGCGTTTTTGCACAAAACTCCCTGTTTTTACTCATATTCAAGCCGCAGTCCTATTTTAAGTGGTTAATCAGGAAAACGCTTCGTTTTTACACAAAACACCCTACCGTTTGGAGTAATCAACCCGCGATCCGAGGTGATTTGTAAAGAAAAAAACACGGCCAGAAACAGACCACGAACTCCTCTCCCTCTCTCCCACGAACTCCTCGCCGCCAACACCACCCGCGCCGCCGGCTTCCGGCGAGCTCCGACGCCGCGCAGCACGCCCCCAAGGCCCCCACGGTCCGCGCCTCCCTCCCCTCCGTCCAGATTCTCCGTTCCCGTCCTCTACCGTCCGCTCGCAACCAAACCCCCGTGGCTAGGGTTTCGGGCTGGGCTTCGCCGGCGCGTCTCCGGCGGCCCCAGGTTCGTCCCTCCTTCCTTCTTTGCTGGGATTTTTCACCCCTACACCTCACCATCTCTTCATATCCTCTACTGCAGATGCAGATGGAGCACGCCATGGGAGTTCCCCATCCACCACGGTCACCGCCGGCAAGTGCTTCTTCACGGAGATGTGAAGGACGCCAAGGACCTGCAGCTACTCAAGGTTTTATCTTGTTCCCATCCTATCCCCTCTCCTTGTCGTCCCTTCTTCATTGGATGACCAGATGCACAACCACATATGTTTTTTGATTCAGGCTCATAGGGTCTAGATTTGAATGTAAAACTACCTGACTTTACCATTAACAGATTGGAAGCACGATTATCGCTGCAATTTTTTTTGTCATGGCATATTTTCTCTTATATGTGTTTGTTGATGATTAATCATCAAAGGTTATACGCGTGTTTCGTCCCAAGCACAAGTCCTTCTTTCACATATCCCTTTTGTCATATGTTTTCTTGATGCAAAGAGGCTCAGCCTGCTACTGATGGATTGCAGCTTACCAAATTTGATTTGGGTGGTACAATGGATGTTTGGTATTGATGTTGAAAGAATACTTCACTTTCTGTAATTTCAGATGTTCAGATTATACCGAATGAATGCTACCAGATTCCATATTTGTTCTAGAGATATTATTGATCTTTTCATGCACCAATTGTTCAAGTAGTGTCTTTCTGGTAAAAGCTTTATATTGCCCTGTGTGTCCTTTTGTCCGTACCTTTTCCCAGTAATTTTCTCTGTTAACCTTGGGCCAGCTCATTTGTGTGTGCTTCATGTATATGCTCATGCTTTTGATGCTGCTGGACTTTGGAATGCATCCGCACAGTAACTTTCTGGGTATGACATATTCACTCTTAACTAAGAAATGCTACAGCTGATTCCTAATAATTATCAGTACACAATGTACTAAGTTGCCTTCGCTGTAGGTATGCTTGCATTCAGGTTGTCATTAGTTACGAGATGGTACATCAGTGTCTCCACTCTAGAGATGAATATAATACGCCAAAAGTAAGTGTCTGATCCCAGCTTCTTTTATTGTGGATTGTGGGTACGGTGAGCAATACATTGATTCACAAGTACGTCTTGCAGCACAGAAATTATTCCGTTCAAAGTGAATGACACGGCGTAAATGAAACATGCGCTGAGCCTACTAATGCGACTACCAATACTGTTGCACTACTAGAACCCAATGGCATGATGGTGCAGCAAATATGGTTTTTTATTAGATAGTTTTCTGCACTGTATATGTGATAAATTCACAAATTTATGATTTTGAGGTACTGGTGAAGGTAGATTCAAATGAGTGATGCAAATTCAGAATTCCACAGGTAGTGCCTATGACTGACTAAGGGTACATGAGTTGGAAGAAAGTCCAAGCAGAAGGAACTCCTGCAGATGCCCAGGCTGCTACTGTGCCTATCTTAAGGTATTGCTTCAGCGGTGGTATTAGTTGTTATTCTTTCCTGATACAGACATGACTCTTTGAGCTCCACCAAGGCATATATAACAAGAAGATAAGCTTGGTTTATTTTTTTATCAAGCAGGGGAAATGAAAGGACGATGCGCCGTACATTCTAGATTATTTATCAGTGTTAATCCGTATTAACTAATTTTATAGCCATTGTAATTAGCAATAGAGAAATGTTTGCTGATATTTTTTACCTGCGAGACCATAGTACTTTCTTGTTTTCTTTCTGTAATAAGTGCGAGATACGAGCAATAATAATATATTGAAGTTTATTCATGGATGAAGCGGTTCAGCTCAAGATATATAACATTCATGTTTCCCTTCCTAATGTTTCTTTGGTGAAGTCATAACCTATTTATGTTTCAATGGAATTCTGTTCAATTCGCCATTGTTTCCTACTATGCATGGTGCAGCGGCATAGAGCACTTCGACAAAGGAGACTTGAGAATGAGGACGATAAGCAAGATGAGTTTGTGCTTCGGACGTGGAGTTTCTGCACCCGAGCTCATATGAGCTCGGGTGAACAGTAAAATCGAAAAATTTTCAAAAAATTCTAATTTTTTTTTGGTAGAAACATTGAAAAAAGTTTTAAGTGCTTGCAAAAATTCGTCATGAAATCACATTTCTAGAAGGCGTGGCAAAAAAAACAAAATTGATACTCTGAAAATGCTACTTTCAAAAGCATTTAGGAGGTTGAATTTGTTTCTTTTGCCACGCCTTACAGGAATGTGATTTCATGATGAATTTTTGCAAGCACTTAGAACTTTTGTCAATGTTTCTCTGAGATTTTTTTTTGGAATTTTTTATTTTTTTCTTCGATTTTACTGTTCACCGAGCTCAAATGAGCTCGGGAGCAGAAAGGCACTTTCGTTGTGCTTCCTTCTATCTACGTCAACTGCTTTGTTTGGGCCAAGTCCAAATAGTAAACAAAAAGAATAAACTCTTCCACAAACAAACATCTGTAAAAAATGCCCTAAAAACAAGTTTAAAAATCTTCACAGTTTTCATATCTTCACACAATTTTTGTTTCAAAACAATATGTTCACACTTTCTAAAAGAGCTTATTTTTTTCCAAAAACAAAGTTCCATTTTTACTATTTTCCCCATTTACAAATGAAAAAAAACATTCTTTAAAGAAAACATCAATTCAAAAAATGTTCTTTAATAAAAACATTAACTAATCTTAAATAAGTGTTCCAATTTTTATGAAAACGTTAACTTTTGTTAAAAATAAAAAAGTTCCATGTTTAACCTTTTATTGTTGTTTATTCAAATTGAATATAAAAATGATGCACAATGGCATATGAAGCAGGTTGTGTCTTTTTCGCCCGGTGCAACGCACGGGCATTTGTACTAGTAGTAATTATTTAATTTTTGGAGAGGAGAGGAGGAAAGCCGGGTGGCTGGAAAGAAGGAGGGACATGCGGGAATGATAAGTGCCACCACGCCCGGGAAAGGAAAGCTGCCGATCCAAACCAAAAGCGGCGGTCTGCGCTCCTTCCTTCCCCTCGTCCACACCCCACACCCCTCTACACACACCCGGCAACACAAGAGCAGAGCACGAGCGCGAGCAGCCTAACTCACGCCTCCCCTCCCCACTGTGTCTGCCTCTGCCCGTTCATTCCCTCCCCGGTTCCGTCCGTCCCCACCGAGCTCCACGCATCCGGCCAGCTCCCCCGCCGGATCCGGGCCGGAGGAGGACCGCCCGCCTCCCTCTTCCGCTGCCCCGCATCTAGCTAGCTCGCCAGGAGCGCGCTCGGGGGGAGGAAGAGGAGGAGGAGGGGGGAAGGAGGGATCGAGCGGCGGCGATGAAGGCGGTGGAGCGGGCGAAGCTGGTGCGGAGCCTGCGGCAGGAGTCGCGGCGCCTGCGCCTGCTCGTGCTCGTCATCGGCTTCTTCCTCGTCACCCTCACCTTCGTCGTCCTCTCCAAGCCCGACGCCCTGCTCTTCAACCGTACGCACGCCGCAACCACGATTCTTTCTTCCCTTCTTCGGTTCCTTTATTCCTTCTCTTCTCGCAAGCAAGAATCGTTCGCTCGCTGGTAAAAATGGTAACTGACCGGAGCGCCCGCTTGCCCCCTCATTCGCAGTGAACGGCCGGCTGTCGGTGGACGACGCGCCGCGCTCGCTCCTGATCCGCCAGGCCACCGACGCCACCGCCGACCCCGACCAGAGATCCGCCGCCGCCGCCGCCCAGGACCCCAAGCCGCTGGACGACTTCGAGGACGCCGAGGCCAACGCCAACGCCAACGCCAAAGGTTCCACCCAATCACCACCTCCAACTCAAATCCTGGGGCCTAGCCTCAATTACTTACCCTACCAGTACTATTTTACCTTGGAATTTCTCGACTGAGATGTCCCATGGCGACAGCGACCCCCAAAGATTCGGAGGAGAAGAGCGCGCTCACCGTCCGCGATCCTCAGCAGAGCGCCAAAAAGGGGCCTGAACCCCGGCTGTTAGGTGAGCGGTAGCCCTCGAATCCCCCAATAATTTCTTTGTCCGATGCCCACCGAGCTTGTTGCCTTGCGATCCCGTCCACGGGCTCCAGATTGCAACGGATTTGGCCTCCCTGAAACGATGCTCAACTTCCTGCTTTATGCGTGAACTTTACTATCTTTTAGGCAGTAGTGGAGGCGAAGGGGAGAAGAAGAAAGGGCATCGCAAGGTCACCCTCCCAACCGTCTCTAATTATACCATCCGTGACGCCGAGGACGGCGACAATGCCAAGCAGCAGCAAGGTAGCTGATTCGCAGTACTTCTCATGTTTCTTGGTCTAGCTGTTGGTAATTAGGTGTTTGATTTGAGAATTGTTAGTTAATGACTGTGATGGTACTTGCTTGCTCTTCTGGTGGGTGTCCTGACTTGACTCTACTGATGTGTCTGCAGGTAGCAAACCGGAAACAGAAACTAAGCTTGAGATGGTCGCCGGCAAAGGCGACGGATCTCAGCAACAAGGTAGTACAAAATGAAAACATGTGCCATGAGATCAAATTCATCATGTGTTCATCTGAATCTGCTGGTTTTGTTCATAATTCAGAGCACACTGTTCTATTGAGTCATCTTGAGCGTGATGTGCACTTTGCACATCTGCAATGAGATATTGGCATATGCATATGTCCAACTCTTTTCTATTTCCTCTGATTCAGTTATCTCCTTCATGCATCTTGCAGATTGGGATACCGCGGAATGGGAGAGCAAGCCGCTTTGTGATTTCTCAAACTTCAGAGCTAATGTCTGCGAGATGCGGGGCAACATCAGGATTCACCCGAACGCGAGTTCGGTGATGTACATGGAACCTGCCAGCTCAAAGAGAAACGAGCTATGGAAACTTAAGCCCTACCCTCGTAAAGGTGATGAGCTCTGCCTCAGCAAAGTTACAGAGCTGACGGTGAAATCAAGCAAGGTGGCACCTGAGTGCACCAAGTACCACAATGTGCCCGTCGTGGTCTTTGCTCTGACTGGATACACTGGAAACCTGTTTCACGACTTCACCGACGCGCTTGTCCCCCTCTTCACGACGGCAAGCGAGTTCAACGGCGAGGTCCAGTTCCTCATCACAGATATGGCTATTTGGTGGACAAGGAAGTACCATGTGGTGTTTAAGAAGCTGTCCAACTACCCCCTGATCGATTTCAACAAGGACACTGACGTGCATTGCGCCAAGCATGCCATTGTTGGCCTTCATGCTTACATGGAGTTCACCATTGACCCCTCCAAGGCTCCTCACAACTACACCATGGTGGATTTCAACAGATTCATGCGCAGGACGTATGAGTTGCCGAGGGAGGCCGTGTCTGCGCTCGGCGAGATCCCCAAGGCCAAGCCGAGGCTGCTCATCATCTCGAGGCAGAGAACAAGAATGTTCCTCAACCTCCCGGAGATCATCGCAATGGCCGAGGGGCTGGGTTTCGAGGTCGTGGTTGAAGAAGCCAATGTGAGCTCCGACCTCTCCCAGTTCTCCAAGGTGGTGAACTCTGTGGATGTGATGATGGGCGTCCATGGCGCCGGGCTCACGAACTGTGTCTTCCTACCACACAACGCCACGCTGATCCAGATCGTGCCGTGGGGCGGCATAGAAGGCGTGTGCCGGATCGATTTCGGCGACCCGGCGGAGCAGATGGGCCTGCGGTACAAGCAGTACAGCATCGCCGTGCACGAGAGCAGCCTCACCGACCAGTACCCGCTGGACCATGAGATCTTCAAGAACCCGCTGGCTTTCCACAAGGGGTTCGAGTTCATCAAGGAGACCTTCATGGACAAGCAGAACGTCAGGCTTGACTGCAACCGGTTCAGGCCTGTGCTGCTGCAGACCCTTGATCTGCTAAACCAATAAGATAAGAACTACTGATCCGCCATTGGCCATTGTATTAGATGGTTCTCCATACATCTTTTTTTCTTTTTGTTTCACCGTTCTTCTCTAATCTTTTCTTCTCTAGTAAAAATTTGTTGATCGCCTTCTAGTACATGAGCAAGGAACAGAGTTATCTGGCTAGAATTACATGGATATGAAGCTGGGATGTCCATGATTTGTCGTTCATAGCATATTTATTGTCTGGAAATAGAAGAAAAACAATACATTTTTTCTTTGTAAATTGCTGTACACATGTTGCCGTATTGGGCATGGAAATATCAGTGCATGAAGCGTGGTGATCAGGTCAGTGAGGTGGAATGTTCAAGGCCTGCTGACGCCGAGCACCAATAGGAGTGCACAAGGTGGAGATCACCATTTCTGTGCTGTGTGATTCATCTGATTCTTCTCACTTTTTTTTCTGTGCACCATTTTTGATCTAATTAGGTGTCAGGTGCTAGAAGTTTGGCTGACCAGGCCTCTTTCTTTCATTTTCATTTTTCTGTTTTTGCTGGTGGGGAAAGCCTATGGTTATTGATCTACTTAGGTGTGATTTGGACGTGCTAAAAGTTTAGCTGACCACGCATTTATTTTTCAAGTTTTTGAAGTTGGCTGACTAACCTTTTGAACCTGCACATATGTTTTGTTGTTGGGTAGTCAACTCAAATAGAACTCTTCCTTCCCTATCTTGCAAGGCGATTAGAGTAAAATCTCCCACCTCGTGATCTCTGCCTATGAGCCCGTGGATCCGCATTCCCTCTGCTTGTCGCTCTGGCAGCCGGCGGTGGGGAGTGGAATCCTGGTGTCAAGGCTCCGGCTAGTAGATAAGTTAGGGTTTTAGTCCTCACAAATGCGGTGCTTGAGCGGATGGCCACGCTTCATCTTCGAGTCGGTCTTATGGTCTTCGATCCTTCTTAAGTTTGTCCGTCAGGACAAATTAGATGGAATTCCGACATAAATTCCCGTCGGCTCCTCGGAGCGGCGAGGTTATGATTTCTCGACGTGCGTACGTGACAATGAGATTTGGTGTCAGGTTCATGTTCATTGCATCAATTCAGGGGGTTCAACTTCAACGAATGTTGCCCGGGGCGCTGGTTCTTAGGGGCACGCGCACGAAGATTTCTAAACTGTCATGAACAAGGTCGGACCGTTTCAGAGAACTTAATAAATTTCCATATGTTTAATGTGCTTTGTACTTTTGTGAATCTTTATAACAAATATGTCTTTGTTTCAGAAAAAAGTAAAGTCAAGTAAAAAGTAGTAGAAAAATAAACAAATCCTAAAACTAAAAGAAAGAGCGAAAAGATGAAACTAATAGTGGGAATTGAATATAGTGAGTTTACCAACAACGTGTAATGTAACCAATAGTGACAGTTGAACATACTGACTTTTGTTTTAACACGGATGCTCACATATGCTCAACCCTAAAGAGTGTCAAATATAGGACTTGAACCCGGTGGGTTGATTCCACAAAAAAAATCTAACCATCTTACACACTTCCTTCATTTTTATATACAAGACCACAAACTCATATTACAGGTACCAAGATAAAATTTAATACCTTGTTTTGTAAATCAATTTTTTTTCATTTCTTGGATCATCAGTACAGTGCATGCATGTAAAGAAAGGATTGAAAGCTGAGTGGAGTGTCATTAGTCTCGCCTCACTTCCACCAATTCAATGGCAAACCCTATATTACGCCCGCGAGTGTTTTATAGGCAGCCTTTCGCTCAAACGTATAAAATTTGGGCCGGCCCATTTGATGCGTGCATTAACTCAATTAAATCGACACTTTACAAAAAATAACATCACACATTAACTCATTCAAATTAAACCTTAAGAAATCTCAACTAAATCCAAACTTTCCTTGTCTTACACTACTTATACCTAAATCAAATCAAATGAAATCTTACCAAAACATCCGCTATAATCAAAGTTGGTTCCCAAAAATAATGTCACACATTAACTCATTCAAATCAAATCTTAAGAAATCTCAACGAAACCCAAACTTTTCTTGTCTTCCACTACTTATACCAAATCAAATCAAATCTTACCAAAACATCCACTATAATCAAAGTTGGCCGGCCCATTTGACGCGTGCGTGCGTTTTTTTCTCTATGCTTCATTTTTTGATTTCTTTTTCACGGTTTCATTTCTCTATGACCAATAGGTTGGTTTTTGCTCGGCATACTATCAAAATCGGAACAGACATGTACGTCATCGTGAGTTTGTAGTGTCGCCTCCATTCAGATTAAACCTCCTCTGCTGGTTTTAGCCCACTGGTATTCTACTTAATACGATTCTTATTTTCCAGATTTAGTAATATCATTATGGGAAAGAATCAATCATGATGATCTCTAATCAATCTTTAAAGACCAAATTTATGGAAAGCCAACATTTATACAAAGGAATTAATGTCAAATGCATCATGGATACATTCTTAAATTATTTGATTATTAAAGAGTTTTTAGCTCTTTGTTGGAAGAAAAAGATAAAGAAATAAAAGGGGAGTGATTTACCGGTAAAAAGAAGTTGCAAGGTAGCCCGGTGTGTAAGAATATTTTGAATATGTATGTGAGATACAACTAATGTTGAATTATTAAAATATATATGCTCTTGTTGCAACTCACGGGGAAATTAACCACGAATAGTAGTAGGTTACTTGAAGTGTATTGTGTTCCTGTACATTTGTTTAGCTATATCTATCATTGACGAGAGATTATGTAGGATGTTCACTTGTCCCGTCAAAAATTATGAGGACACATGTGGTCTTCTACTTATATTATGTGACACGTGGATGTGGATCTGGATGAGAGTTGGGGTTTTTCTGTTTAGTTATGTCTGTCTGAGCGGAATAATTTTCCTACTTTAAAAAATGTGACAAATTGCATTTTGATAGAGATGTATTTACAGCAAATTGTATGAGAGAGCGTTTCATTTTTTTCATCAAGTTGTATAATTTTTAGTTATAATAGAAGGTTAAATGCATTGCTTGGTTGCTTCAAGAGTTAATAACGCGCATGGTGGCGACGCGCTCCTAGCCAGCCACCACTAGGGTTTCTTCCGCCTCCTGTCAGCGCTGACGCCGGTCTGCCTCATCTCCTGTGGCCTTAGGGCCATGAAGGCGTGGTGGATTCCGGCCTTTGCCGATGGGAGGGCTTCGTTTTTGGATGTTTTTTCTTAGGGTTTGTGTCCTGCTTGGAGAGACGAGGCAGCGACGACTCTTTGGAGATGAAATATGGTTATCCCTGCCTAGCCCCCGTTTTGGTGGTGCTTCCAGCATCATCGAAGGACGTGTGGAGCCTTGTCTTCGACGGATCTCGCGGGATCTGGTCGGCGTTTATCTTCAGTGGATCCACATGGATCCGGGATTTGTTTGTTTGTGTTCATGTGTCTACATGTTGAATCCTTCCGATCTAAACTTCTCTTCAACAGCGAGAATTGCTATTCTGGTGCGTTGGTCCTATATAGGGCCTTAGCACGATGATTTCCCGGTTGTCTACTACAAGAAGTTTTGATCGGCTCCAGTGAGGGAGGGGCGATGACAGCGGCGCGCCTTCGGCTCGCTTCCGTGCTTGTAGTCGTCGCTATGTGCTCTACGGATCTGGATGTAATTTTTATTATTTCTTGTATTCTTTATGCTATCATGATTGATGATGAATAGATTGAAATTTTACCGCAAAAAAGACGGACACAGTGGCGTATCAGTTGCATGTCCAACAACGAAAATCATATTTTTGTGGAATGCACGACATTCAACTGTATGTTACAACATGGTAATGGCTTAGGACTCAGGGGACATTGGATTTGCCTTCTTGGCTCGTGAGGCATCACGGGCGGCACACACCTCCTACCTGTTGATAGGGGTGGCATATCGGCACCAACACGATGGGAGGGGATCCGAGCGAAGAGCGGGGCGGTTGGCGGGGGATTCCTCCTTGGTGGTCCGTGAAGAAGTACGGTGTGAATAAGCGAGGGCGCCACGGCGAAGGTGATGTTGGCGTCGCCCGGTTTTAAAAGGAGAGGGCCCCAGCGAGAAATGTCCCGCTATGGAGGGAAACCGAGCAAGAAGGGAAGGGTCCGACAGGAAAGGTAAATGGTGCGTCATGGGGTGGTTTTTTTGGGCCCATGTACTGAAGATAATATTACAGATAGTTCGGACAACCACATTTTCGGCAAGGGAAGGAGAGCAAGGCGGAGAGCGGGGATGAGAAAGAAATGAGCTTCGACTTTGAAGATCAACCTAATTATTTGTTTGATGCAATTATGTCTATTGTAGCCCGTAGCAATCGCATGAACGTTCTCCTAGTAAACTATTCTCTCCGTTCCGAATTACTTGTTTTAAATTTGTCTGGTATCTAGCACTAAAATGAGTCTAGATACATCCGTATCTAGACAAATCCAAGACAAGTAATTTGGAACGGAGGAAGTAGTAAGATCGTTTGAGGGCCTTCTTTTTCCCTCTTGAGTGTCTTAGATTTGTCTAAATACGGAGGTATGTAGCACCAGATTCATCCGTTTCAAGCCAGGCCCTCCAAACACTGATCAGACGGTCAGGAGAAGCTCCAACAGTTCTTACAGCCAGTGGCTGGAGGAGCCCATCACTCTCTTACCAATCTGGGCCATCGCCTCCAAGCCCATTTTGCCGGCGACTATGCGCGTGGAGATCCCGTCCTTCTCCACCGCCGCCGCCGCCGCCGTCGCCCATCCCCGGCGACCCACCCGCCACCTCGCTTATGTTACGGTCTCTCCCCATTCTACTCCTCCACTCCGCGCTCTCCTGCAAGCCGACCCCATCTAGGCTCCTCTCCTCCTCCTTCGCCGCCGCCGCCGCGGCTGCCACCGGCTCCATTGCGCGGGGCGGCGGGGCGCATGGCACCGTCTCGGCCGTGCTGGAGATCGTGGGGCCCATCGAGCTCCTCTTGCCGTCCTCCGAGGCGCGCCTCTACGTGCGCCTCCTGCGCCGCTGCGCGCTCGACGCGCTCGCCGCCGGCGCCGGCGCCGTCCACGGGCACGTCCTCAAGCGTGGCTTCGCCCCCGACACGCTCGTCTCCAACGTCCTGATCGACACCTACGCCAAGGGCGGCTCCCTGGCGGCCTGCCGCCACCTGTTCGACGAAATGCCTCACAGGGACGTGGCGTCCTGGTGCACCGTCATCTCCGCGCACGCCAGCCGGGGCCTCTGGGTTGATGCCATCGGGGTGTTCAAGGGGCTGTTGTCCTCTGAGGTGAAGCCAAACCGGTTTGTCATCTCGGCGACGCTGAATGCATGTTCCAGGTCTGGTGTCATGGAGCTGGGGCTCATGGTACATGGATTGGTGATCAAGTCTGGATTGGGTGTTGATAGGTTTGTGGAGGTTGGATTCGTCGATATGTATGCGAAATGTGGCAATGTAGGCTGCTCTTTTAGGTTCTTCAGTGAAATTCCGGTGAAGAGCTCAGTTGCTTGGAATGCAGTGATTTCAGGTTTTATTGAGAATGGCTGTGTTGTGGAGGCTGCTGAGCTTTGCAAGGATATGCATAGAGTTGGCATTGCAATGGATGTGGTGACATTGAGGTTAGCTGCTGGCGTCGCTGCTTTTCTTAGAATGTTTGAGCTTTGCAGGAATGTTCATGTTTATGCACTTAAAGTGGGGTTGGGAAGAGATTGTTATGTTCTGTCTGAGCTGGTTAAGTCAGCCGGGAGGGTAGGTGATACGCAGTACATTGGACAGCTTGTTGCTGCAGCTAGAAGGCGTGATGCATCTTTGTATTCTTTAGCTATATCAGGCTATCACTCAAATGGTTGCCAGGATGAAGCAGTGAAGCTAGTTGAACATCTTCTTTCTTCAGGCCTCAGTTTAAGGGAAGGGGATCTGGTCACCGTTCTAGATGTTTGTCATATCAAAGAGGAAGTTCAGCAAGTGCATGCTTATACATTGAAATCTGGATGCTTCAGTTATATTAATGTATGTAATGCTCTTATATCGGTATACTCTGAAATAGGATCATTGATGCATGCTGAAGCAATCTTCAAAACTTCAGAGTCACGAGATGTTGTATCATGGGCTGCAGTCATGGCAGGCTGTGTCAAGAACCTCCAATTTGAAAAAGCATTTGGTTATTTTAGAGGGTTAAGAAATTCTGGAGCACTATTAGATCAGCACTGTGTTGCTACTATCATAAATTCATGCACAGGACTTGAAGACATGGATAAGGGAGAGCAGATTCACGCTCTGGCTCTTAAAGTTGGGATATTGGTTGCTGACTTTGTTAGTGCTTCCCTAGTGAACATGTATGCAAAATGCCATCATATTAAGTGTGCTGCTGAGCTTTTCTCCCACACACCTTTTCCGAGAAATCTAGTTTTAACTAATGCGATGCTCTCGGGGTATTGCTGGAATTTAATGCCAGAGAAAGCTCTTCTGCTCTTCTGCAGTGAATATCGTTCTGGTCTGCACCCTGATCATTTCACTTGCTCAACTGTTCTCAGTGCATGCACTGATATAGGAGCAAAGGAGGCTGGTGAACAGGTTCATGGCTATCTTGTAAAGATTGGTTCTGAATACATGGATGCCATTGTTGGAAATGCTATCATAGACCTTTATGTCAAGTGTGGATGCATTGCCAGTGCTTGTAGTTTTTTCCATAGCATGAGAAGTTGGAGCATAAATTCATATGCAATGCTAATGTTGGGCTACATTCAGAACAGATGTAGTGATGAAGCTCTTCATCTTTTCTCCAAAATGCAGCACAGTGGATTGCGTGCAAACCGTGTTACCTTTGCAAGGATTTTGCGTGGATGTGCTGACCTATGTGCTATTGATTTAGGGAGACAAGTGCATGCTTCTATTGTAAAGATGGGTTTGATCTCTGATGTATATGTCGCAAATGCACTTGTAGGAATGTATAAAAGATCTGACGGTTTGATGGAACCAAGAAGAGACTCTCAAGAAATTTTGGCAGGAAATGGTCCAGAACAGAATACTGAAGATAGCTGCTATTCAGAACAAAGGGATGGAAGTAGCGACCTTGAAGAAATTGGGCTGTTTACGTTGGAAGAAGAGAAAAATCATGAAGCTTATGCTGATGTGCGGAATATTTCTATTGGTGCTGCTTCTCAGTACTACGGAACTCCACTTCCCATCCATGTGGTTGGACAGGAACTTAGGATGAACACTATCATGTGGAGTGGAAGAAATGAGAAGGGCAGTGAAAGCAATGTTTTTCTAGATACACAATATCAGGGAAACAGAGGTGGATCTCACAAGCTGTTTAGCTTGTTACACGTGCACAGCACTGGATCTGACCAATTCGTCCTAGTTGTCTTCATTGACAATAGCCTTAAGATAGAGGATACAAGATTTGTTAATACCGAGTTAATAAGATCTGGTGTTGCACCAGCACTCGGCATTCCTCCTTGACAAGTTATTGTGCAGTATGAAAACTACTTACTGGCCCTGTTATTTCTCATGCAACAAACTGAATCATCATGTTGGCATATCAGAAAAGCATGCAAGGGAAGCAAACTCTGAGTTGGGTTATGAGTTCATGCATCATTCACTCCTCAAATCCACATCACGTCTATGAACTTTCACATGATGCACACCATATGACCATGAAAACTCAATATCTCTTTGCATTTTCATGGGAGATGTTTACACCAAGTTAAAGTAAACCAAACACTGCTTTGAAGTTCTCCAACCGCTGGATGGTTTAGTTGCATGGAAGAATAGATCAAGAATGTTGAACAGGTTAGCATGAAATAATTAGCGATACCTTATTTACTTGGTACTTGTTCTAATCTTTTAGTTATGGTGAACAACTCATGATTTTCACACATTTTCTTTCATGCAGGGGACAACTCCTCTCTTCAAGCACTTCCATGACAGGAGGTAGCAGGCTCGGAAAAGTCAGCTTGAGCTTTGTTCACTGCTGTAAGTTAACAAACATTTATGGTGCTTAAGCACACATTCTTACTAATACCTCTTTGCTTGCTTGAGCATTGATTATTGCATCGAGTTGACAAAGATTGTGGTACTTATGCATATTGCTTTACTAATACTACCTCCGAGGTAGTACTACATCATAACTTGCTTGAGCTTGGATGCTGTGACTTAGGCATACACTTTTACTAATACCTCCTTGCTGCTACTTCATCTTTACTGTATGCATAAATGAAATACTCTTAGTTGATCCCTACACTAACACCAGTACGTTAGAGGACTGCAACTTGGAAAAGTAATTGCAACTCCTCAAGCTGCTACTTTGCACCGTCTCCTAATCTCCTATAGTTTATTCAACTTCACCGGTAAGATTGTGTGAGATTATTAAATCTTTTAGCCCAACCAATATTGCTTCGAAGAATGTATCTTATTTCAAAATTTGCGGTTGAACATTAGAAATGTGGTTCATTCTCTGAGATAAGACATATGTAGGTGAGATTTTCCGTTGTAATGAAATGAGAACATGCAGGTTCGATATTGTTATTTCTGACTGACATTGTTGAATACTCCCTCCATTCCATAATGTAGTGCTTCCTCTATTCACGTGCTTCAACTTTGACCGCAAATTTAACTACCAAGACCGATTGCGGCGGGAGCAAAAATTATATCAGTGAATTCGTATTCGAAAGAAGTTTTCAATTATATAATTTTTTCTCCCACCGCAGTTGGTCTCGTTGGTTAAATTTATGGTCAAAGTTGGACCTCGGGAAGCGCGGGCGCACTGTATTTTGGAATGGAGGGAGTACTATGTGAGATGTTTGTAGTTATGTACTGATGGTTCAGTTCATTCTTGAACCAAATGGAATTGCAGATAAATGCTATACTCCCTCCGGTCCTTTTTATTTCGCATATAGATTTGTCTGAAATCAAACTTCAGAAAGTTTGACCAACTTTATTGAAAAAAAAAATCCACATTCACAATACAAAATCAATATCATTAGGTGCGTCGTGAATTTAATTCTCATATTATACTTTATTATTGTAGATGTTGATATTTTTGCATACAAATATGGTCAAACTTTACAAAGTTTGACTTCAGACAAATCTTATATTCGGAGTAAAAAGGACCGGAAGAAGTACATAATAAATCTAGCAAAAATATATTTTCCTTGTTGAGAATTCTTCCGTCCATTCCATTAAATGAAATCTTCTGGCTATGTTGTGCCTTCTAATGTTATCAGTCAACACCGTATAATTGCATGACTGGTCAATCTGCCGCTAGCTTTGCTAATTTTTTATTCATTTGACAGAAACTAGCACCAGACTTGAATGAGAAGAATGGTACAGCAGACGTGGCGGAATCCAGGATGTTGCACATCTTTGTTGTGACTACTCCTAAGCATCATTTCCCAATTCAGCAATTTCAATCTGACAGTAAGATTGTAAGTTCAGTGTGCTATTCAGATTTCCTTTTATGCTTTTCCACACTCCTACAGTGCTATTTCCTTGCTAAATTCTCTCTTATTTGCAGAAGTTCATTTTCTTGCTGATGTATCAGCATTGCATAGTGGTTTATCTTGCTATATAATGTAGTAGCCTTGGGGCATTTTTTATAATTGGTACGTGTATTCTGGTATCTAGGTGTGATTAGGTGGTCCTTGATACCTACAGTTTTTTAGACAATATTTTACATAGCTGTTGTATAAAATGACACCCATTAATTCAATGCTCATATGGCACTGTGTATTTGAATTCCTCGTCCAACTTCAGCCCTAGTTCGTAGACCCCTTTCTCAAACAGATGGTCATGTTTATGCTGACACTTGTTGCTTATTCATCAGGATCTGCAAGAAGATAACCACAGTCAAGGCAAGCAGTTGCATCCAGCATAAAACCACTCTGGTTTTCATGAAACCACTGGTTCCGCCCTTGTATTTTTTGGGGGCCTTTTTAGATGAGATGGAGCTAGCACACACCAACTAATCTGTGAGATAAAAGGTATAGATATATGAATACGATACCCGATCAACACTGTTGGGTTCCTAGCATAAAAGGAAAAAAAGAAGAGCTATGATAGAGCGAAGGGTGCAAATTGCAGAAGGTTGTCAAGAAGAGTCACAACTGTAAACTGCAAACTGGTGTCCATGTTTTTCTGTCCATTGTCAAGAATTTTAAGGTTCCTGTAGCTCTTACTCTTGTCATGCCTTTACGAACAACAGTGGTAAGCTACAAATGTCAAGCTCAAATCAAACACTAGGAGTATAGGAATTCTCATGGGTTCGCACTCGGTTATGTCTGTTTCTCCCCAAGCGAGACTCGAAGAAAGCCGGCCTATCAATCTCGAAGGGCACCGCCGCGAGCGATTTGGGAGTCTCCAAAATTGGGCCAAACAGATGGTCGTATTTATGCTGACACTTGTTGCTTATTCATCAGGGCCCTGCAAGGCTGCAAGATGATAACCACATGCAAGGCAACACAAGCAGTGCCATTCAGCATAGTACCACTCTGGTTGTCATGAAGCCACCGGTTCTGCCCTTGGTTTTTTTGTTGGGGTCTTTTTGGACCAGATGGAGCTAGGAGACATTAGCTATTCTCTGGATAGTTTCGTGAGAATAGTTCATCCTAATTGTGAGATGAAAACGTGTAGATACGAGTAGTGCCGATGAACACCGTAGGGTTCCTTGCGAAAAAGAACAGAATAAAAAGCTACGATAGGATGACGGAAGCAAATGGATGTCAACAATAATCACAACTGCAAATTGCAAACTGTGTTCATCACGTTAATTTTTTTATGTTCACCGTTAATGACTCGTAGGTTCCTGAAGATCTTACCTGCTGGCTTGTCATGCCTTCACGAACAACAAGAGAAAGTTTCAAATGATAAGTTCAAAATCAAACACTAGGAATGTAGGAATTCTCATGGGTTCTCAGTCGGTTTAGTCAGTCTGTTGCCCCCCAAGCGAGACTCGAAGAAAGCCGGCCAGTCCATGTCGAAGGGCGCCGATGTCTGCGACCGGAGATGCCAAAGCAGGCCTGTCACCTCATCCATCTCCCCGGTCTCGAGATCGACAGCGTACATGCGCTCGTAGGTGTCCTCGACGAACAATGCGCCGCCTCTCTCGTGCAGGCGCAAGCATTCTGCTTTGTGAGTCTTGTTCTTCTCTGGCCATTTCAGCTTGACCGCCTTCGTTTGCAGCCACTCTGCATCGCCGCTCCTTTCCGCGTCTCGACGTGTCCAGACCTCTAGCCGGAGGCAATCTTTGCACAGGCGATGCAGCGACAGCGCCCCGTCGTCAATGGCAACGCCGAGGCAGTGTGTGTGGTCATGGCCATGATGGTCGCTTGGTGGTGGAATCGAGGTTCGCACCAAGGAGGCGTCGTCGCTCATTTCGAGGGTGTAGAGCCCGTTCCACCAGTCTCTGACGAGCCAGTGCGCCGTGCCCCGGCGCACGACGGCGCCGCCGTCCACCACGGCGAGCATGACGCTGCTGAAGCACACTATCGGCGTGCCCCAGCCCGGCTCGGTGGACGAGTAAGTGCAGAGGTCGTAGTTGAACGTGTCGCGGTTTAAGACGAGGAGCAGCACCTTGAAGAAGGCCGGGCGGCGGCCGTCGGCGGCGAAGGTCACCACGGCGCAGCTGTTGATGCGGAAGTTGAAGCGGTATCACAGCGGGGGCAGCTCGTCGCACGTGCCGGCAATCAGGTTGCACACGGCCAGCCGGACGCCTCCGGGGACCTCGGTCGGCGCGTCGACGAGGCCCACGAGGAGGAGGTCGTCGCCCGACACGAGCGGCACCGCGTCGTCCAGCAGGCCCGCAGCGCACGAGACCAAGGAGCGCAGGGAGCGGCACGCGCGGCCGAGCGGGCTTCCCCGCGCCAGGACGAGTGCCGGGGCGGAGGTGACGGGCGGCCCTCGCGCCCTGTAGCTTCGCACCTGAACGAAGAAGCCGGCGAGGGCGGGCGGGTCCGGCCAGCGGCCGCGGAGGAAGGCGGGGTCGGACACGAGGCCCCGCCATCGCTTGCACGCCGCGGCGCAGCGGAAGAGGGCGGCGGCGCCGGCAACGCGCGCCAGGATCTTGTGGACCACGTCTTCCGGGAGCGTGGCCGCGCCGGCGGCTGCCGTCTCCGTCGCCTTCTCCATGCTCCCTCGGGCGACGTCCATGTGATCGGAGGCAAAGCCGTGGCTGGGATTTTGGTTCGGGGCGTGCGCGCCAGGCACCTCCGGCTCTGGATATATACTAGTAGGAGTCTACCTAGTTTTCTTTTGTTTTGTTTTCGAGCTCGTGTACAGATTGCCTCGTCTTCGAATGCCAGCATGCTAGCTATTGTGTTGTACTACATGTGCAAATCGATGTCAAGAAACACTTCGTTTCATCCGGCTGAAAACCCTTTTTTAGAACAAAGGCTCGAGGATGAGCCCGGCTTTGAATTAACAAAGCCATCAACCAACCAGGTATTACAGCCAACAAGTGCCAGCCCAACGCCACTTACAAAGAAAATAAAACACGAGCGGCCCAAAGATACATGGGTGCTGAAGAACACAACTTACAACCCAGTCCCAAACTACCAGCACCTAAACTAGTTAGAGATGAAGAACCGCTTGAAGAAAGGACCGTCCTTGAAGCTCGAAACACCGGCGCCAAAGAAAACATCAGCGACAATGGCAATCTTCTGGACACGGTATTTTCAACTAATTCTTCGCCTGTTTGGAAAGGTATTGAATATGGCCTACAACTAGTGAAAAAGGGTTTTATTTGGAGAATCGGTAACGGCTCTATGGTGCGTACATGGAGTGCTCCTTGGATCCCAAGAGGTAATGATCTTAAGACCGATTACTCCGAAAAGGAATTGTCGCTTTAACCATGTTTCAGACTTTCTGCTCAACCATGGTGGATGGAACATGGAGCGTCTCCAACAGCATTTTTGGGATGTAAATGTGCAGCAAATTCTGAGAATATGTACATCTCCGAGAGGCCGGGAAGATTTTATTGCCTGGTTTTCGGAAAAGTTTGGACAATTTATTGTTAAGAGCGCCTACAAACTTGCTACTAGAGAACATGACGATTCATTTGCAGGAGGGGCTTCAAGTATGTGTCCAGAGGGAGATCGATCCATATGGAATTGTGTTTGGCGGGCTAAAGTTCCTCTTAAAATGCATATTACAGCTTGGAAGGCTGCGTCAGGTGCTCTAGCCACTGATCAAAACAAGTTATACCGACATATTGGTACTACTGATTGTTGCAGGATGTGCGGCCGGGAGAGGGAAGGTTCTTACCATGCCCTAGTTGCATGCCCTCAAGCACGACTTGTGTGGCAGAGGATGCGAGAGTTATGGCCATTGCCAACTGATGATGTGTTACTAGATAATGGTAAAGAGTGGCTATTGCATGTGCTTGCTGCATGTGATAATAAGATACGTGATATGGTCATTCTACTTATATGGAGAATTTGGCAACTTCGCAATGATGTTGTGCATGGCAAGGAAGTGCCACCGGTTGATGTTACTATGGAATTTCTGGATAGCTACTATAAGTCCTTGGATCTAGCCAGGAATTATAGCATGGAAGAAATTTTAAAAGGGAAGATGTTGGCACAGGAGGAGGTTATTCCTATTAGTATTCAACAGGTCGCGGCTCCTGTTCCTTGGCCACCACCTCCAGCAAATTGGGTTGCGCTGTCTGTTGATGGATCTTTCTCTGCTCATGATGGCAAGGCAGGTGCTGGTATGATCTTACGTTGTGATGATGGCTCTATTATCTTTGCTGCTTACCGTGTTATATTTAATTGCAATGAAGCGCTCGAGGCAGAGATACATGCAATAATGCAAGGGATGGCCCTTGCTTTACAACATACTGATCTACCAGTTAAGGTGCAATCGGATTCCTATAATGCACTTTCGATACTTTCTGGTGATAGTATGTCCCGGTCAGCCTATGGTCATCTAGTAGCAGAGATTAAATTTTGTATGGATGAGAGGGAGTTTGTTCCACAAAAAATTAGTAGGACTCAAAATTGGGTAGCAAATTGTATGGCAAATTATAGCAGTATCGAGTCTTGTACTGCGGTATGGATGAACAGATGTCCTCCATGTTGTGAGGACTTATTGCCTCTCGACTGTAACCCTGTGACTTTGGAATAAAATTTCCGTATTATTCGCAAAAAAAGACAATGGCATTGCCGACCGCCTTGGCCACAAACACGCCAAAACTCCTGCACTGGACCAGAAAGATACCACACCTTCCTTCTCCCTCGCCGAAGAGGGACCCTACCCCGTCGTCCTGGCTCGAAGGACGCCGCACCGTCGAGCGAGGGATGAGTTCACCCTAGAACAAGGAAAGGCACGGTCTTGGGGTTGCAGACACAGAACATTTGCACGCATCTGTGTCGCAGCAACGGGCATACCTCACTGGGCATGTAAGCACAAAATGCCGGTGTCCAAACAAGAAGAGAGTAAGCTGCAGGAAACGACACATCGGAGCTGAAGAAGCAGCGAGCTTGCGGCGAACAACGGGGAAACAGAGCACGCACAGGATGCGAGGGGTATGGCCCTGGTGCTCACTGAGCTGCCATGGATCTGTTGCTGGGAAGGGGAACCCTTTCCTCTCCCACCCAGGCTCAAGGGAGCCGAGCACCGGCGAACAGTGGTCGGCCAGCAAGCACCAAACAGAGAATGGCAAGCCCGACATCGCTGGAACCCAAGTTGTCACACGGACCCCCGCTGCAATCACAAACCTCGAATCTAGCACCACACACCTACACCCTTCTAACCAGACGACGCCCCCAGGGAGGTTACGACACCGAGCACCGCCGCCGCCGAATCCGCAAGGGATTACAGGATTTAACCTTGGAGCGGAGGGGAAGGGGTGGGTAGAGGGGATCTCGATGGTGCCTTCAAGAAGGGGAAACGCGCCCGCGGGCCTGGCCACCGCCGTGGTCGGAGACATCAACCGGGGATTTCTCCCGGTCCCGGCAAACACCACCGCAACCAGCCACCAACAGACCGGCGAAGAAGCACGGGCGCTAGCACATGTTGTGAGCGGGGTAGAGGGAAGACGAGAAGCAACCTTCAGATCTGAGGTCAGAGGGCCACCGGAGCAGCCCACCGACCACACACCGTGTCCACCGTCGATTCGCCGCCCGCGCGGCCAAGGACGATGACCCAAATCCGTGGGCGCGCCTACCGCCCAGTCGCCGCCGCCTTGCCAGATTCGGGGCGGCCCAAGCCCTCCACGCAGGTGAAGCCGCCAGATCCCCACCGCCACCTTCATCGGTGTCGCGCGCGCGGGCCAGAGGGCACCTCGGGTGGCGGCGGAGGGTAGGGAAAGGTGAGGGAGGGGTGGTGGCGGCGGCGGTTAGGGCAAGGGGGCGGGGGCAGGGGGGCTATTGTCGACTGCTGTATGCTGACAATGAATCGAAAACACAAAGTCACATCCACCCCACCCGACCGCCCGCCTTCCCCACTTGCCACGCATCCCGTGTGGGTCTCATCAACCGCTCACCTTTGTATCCTTATCTCAACAGTGACACAAAGCAACACGTTCCCCCGTCGACCCTCCCATTGTTGGGGAACGTAGTAATTTCAAAAAATTTCCTACGCACACACATGATCATGGTGATGCATAGCAACGAGAGGGGAGAGTGTGTCCACGTACTCTCATAGTACGAAAGCAGAAGCGTTAGCATAGCGCGGTTGATGTAGTCGTATGTCTTCACAATCCGACCGATCAAGTACCGAACGTACGTCACCTTTGAGTTCTGCACACGTTCAACTCGATGACGTCCCTCGAACTCCGATCCAGCCGAGCTTTGAGGGGAAGTTCCGTCAGCACGACGGCATGGTGACGATGATGATGTTCTACCGACGCAGGGCTTCGCCTAAGCACCGCTACGATATTATCGAGGTGGACTATGGTGGAGAGGGGCACCGCACATGGCTAAAAGATCCAATAGATCAATTGTTGTGTCTATGGGGTGCCCCTCTCCTCCGTATATAAAGGGGAGGGGGAGGAGAGGGCCGGCCAAGGGGAGGAGGCGCGCCCAAGGGGGGAGTCCTACTCCCACCGGGAGTAGGACTCCTCCTTTTCCTATTTGGAGAGGGAGAGGGAAGGAAGAGGAAGGAGGGAGGAAGGAAAGGGGGCCCCCTCCCAATTCGGATTGGGCTTGGGGGGGGGGCGCCCCCTCTCTTGCTCCTTTCCCCTCCTTTCCACTAAAGCCCATTAAGGCCCATATACCTCCCGAGGGGTTCCGATAACCTCCCGGTGCTCCGGTATTATCCAGATCTCACCCGGAACCATTCCGGTATCCAAATATAGTCGTCCAATATATCGATCTTTATGTCTCGACCATTTCGAGATTCCTCGTCATGTCCATGATCACATCTGGGACTCCGAACTACCTTCGGTACATCAAAACACATAAACTCATAGTATAACCATCATCGAACTTTAAGCGTGCGGACCCTACGGGTTCGAGAACTATGTAGACATGACTGAGACACGTCTCCGGTCAATAACTAATAGCGGAACCTGGATGCTCATATTGGCTCCCACATATTCTACGAAGATCTTTATCGGTCAAACCGCATAACGACATATGTTGTTCCCTTTGTCATCGGTATGTTACTTGCCCGAGATTCGATCGTCGGTATCTCAATACCTAGTTCAATCTCGTTACCGGCAAGTCTCTTTACTCATTCCGTAATACATCATCCCGCAACTAACTCATTAGTTGCAATGCTTGCAAGGCTTATAGTGATGTGCATTACCGAGTGGGCCCAGAGATACCTCTCCGACAATCGGAGTGACAAATTCTAATCTCGAAATACGCCAACCCAACAAGTACCTTCTGAGACACCTGTAGAGCACCTTTATAATCACCCAGTTACGTTGTGACATTTGGTAGCACACAAAGTGTTCCTCCGGTAAATGGGAGTTGCATAATCTCATAGTCATAGGAACATGTATAAGTCATGAAGAAAGCAATAGCAACATACTAAACGATCAAGTGCTAAGCTAACGGAATGGGTCAAGTCAATCACATCATTCTCCTAATGATGTGATCCCATTAATCAAATAACAACTCTTTGTCTATGGCTAGGAAACATAACCATCTTTGATCAACGAGCTAGTCAAGTAGAGGCATACTAGTGACACTTTGTTTGTCTATGTATTCACACATGTATCATGTTTCCGGTTAATACAATTCTAGCATGAATAATAAACATTTATCATGATATAAGGAAATAAATAATAACTTTATTATTGCCTCTAGGGCATATTTCCTTTAGTCCCCCCTTGCACTAGAGTTAATAATCTAGATTACACAGTAATGATTCTAACACCCATGGAGCCTTGGTGCTGATCATGTTTTGCTCGTGGAAGAGGCTTAGTCAACGGGTCTGCAACATTCAGATCCGTATGTATCTTGCAAATCTCTATGTCTCCCACCTGGACTTGATCCCGGATGGAGTTGAAGCATCTCTTGATGTGCTTGGTTCTCCTGTGAAATCTGGATTCCTTTGCCAAAGCAATTGCACCAGTATTGTCACAAAAGATTTTTGTTGGACCCGATGCACTAGGTACGACACCTAGCTCATATATGAACTCCTTCATCCAGACTCCTTCATTTGCTGCTTCTGAAGCAGCTATGTACTCCGCTTCACATGTAGATCCCGCTACGATGCTTTGTTTAGAACTGCACCAACTGACAGCTCCACTGTTCAATAAAAACACATATCTGGTTTGCGATTTAGAATCGTCCGGATCAGTGTCAAAGATTGCATCGACGTAACCATTTACAACAAGCTCTTTGTCACCTCCATAAACGAGAAACATATCCTTAGTCCTTTTCAGGTATTTCAGGATGTTCTTGACCGCTGTCCAGTGATCCACTCCTGGATTACTTTGGTACCTCCCTGCTAAACTAATAGCAAGGCACACATCAGGTCTGGTACACATCATTGCATACATGATAGAGCCTATGGCTGAAGCATAGGGAACATCTTTCATTTTCTCTCTATCTTCTACAGTGGTCGGGCATTGAGTCTTACTCAACTTCACACCTTGTAACACAGGCAAGAACCCTTTCTTTGCTTGATCCATTTTGAACTTCTTCAAAACTTTGTGAAGGTATGTGCTTTGTGAAAGTCCAATTAAGTTTCTCGATGTATCTCTATAGATCTTGATGCCCAATATATAAGCAGCTTCATCGAGGTCCTTCATTGAAAAACTCTTATTCAAATATCCTTTTATGCTATCCAGAAATTCTATATCATTTCGAATCAACAATATGTCATCCACATATAATATCAGAAATGCTATAGAGCTCCCACTCACTTTCTTGTAAATACAAACTTCTCCAAAAGTCTGTATAAAACCATATGCTTTGATCACACTATCAAAACGTTTATTCCAACTCCGAGAGGCTTGCACCAGTCCACAAATGGATCGTTGAAGCTTGCACACTTTGTTAGCTCCCTTTGGATCGACAAAACCTTCCAGTTGCATCATATACAACTCTTCTTCCAGAAATCAATTTAAGTCTAACCCACTTCCTATGCATAAGGATTTTGTGAGCAAACAACTTATGGGAACAAGAATCAACTTGCATAGGAAGGTAAAACAAGCATAACTTCAAAACTTTAAGCACATAGAGAGGAAACTTGATATTATTGCAATTCCTACAAGCATACATTCCTCCCTCATAATAATTTTCAGTAGCATCATGAATGAATTCAACAATATAACCAGCACCTAAAGCATTCTTTTCATGATCTACTTGCATAGAAATTTTACTACTCTCCACATAAGCAAATTTCTTCTCAACAATAGTAGTGGGAGCAAACTCAACAAAATAACTATCATGTGATTGAAAATTAAGATCAAGATGCCAAGTTTCATGGTTATCATTATTATTTAAGGCATACGTGTCATCACAATAATCATCATAGATAGGAGGCATGCTTACATCATAGTAAATTTGCTCATCAAAGCTTGGGGAACAAAAAATATCATCTTTATCAAACATAGCTTCCCCAAGCTTGTGGCTTTGCATATCATTAGCATCATGGATATTCAAGGAATTCATACTAACAACATTGCAATCATGCTCATCATACAAAGATTTAGTGCCAAACATTCTACAGATTTCTTCTTCTAGCACTTGAGCACAATTTTCCTTTCCATCATACTCACGGAAGATATTAAAAAGATGAAGCGTATGAGGCAAACTCAATTCCATTTTTTTGTAGTTTTCTTTTATAAACTAAACTAGTGATAAAACAAGAAACTAAAAGATTCGATTGCAAGATCTAAAGATATACCTTCAAGCACTCACCTCCCTGGCAACGGCGCCAGAAAAGATCTTGATGTCTACTACGCAACCTTCTTATGGTAGACGTTGTTGGGCCTCCAAGTGCAAAGGTTTGTATGACAGTAGCAAATTTCCCTCAAGTGGATGACCTAAGGTTTATCAATCCGTGGGCGGCGTAGGATGAAGATGGTCTCTCTCAAGCAACCCTGCAACCAAGTAACAAAGAGTCTCTTGTGTCCCCAACACACCCAATACAATGATAAATTGTATAGGTGCACTAGTTCGGCGAAGAGATGGTGATACAAGTGCAATATGGATGGTATATATAGGTTTTTGTAATCTGAAAAATATAAAAACAGCAAGGTAACAAGTGGTAAAAGTGAGCGTAAAAGGTATTGCAATGCGTTGAAACAAGGCCTAGGGTTCATACTTTCACTAGTGCAAGTTCTCTCAACAATAATAACATAATTGGTTCATATAACTATCCCTCAACATGCAACAAAGAGTCACTCCAAAGTCACTAATAGCGGAGAACAAACGAAGAGATTATGGTAGGGTACGAAACGACCTCAAAGTTATTCTTTCCAATCAATCCGTTGGGCTATTCCTATAAGTGTCACAACCAGCCCTAGAGTTCGTACTAGAATAACACCTTAAGACACAAATCAACCAAAACCCTAATGTCACCTAGATACTCCAATGTCACCTCAAGTATCCGTGGGTATGATTATACGATATGCATCACACAATCTTAGATTCATCTATTCAACCAACACATAGAACCTCAAAGAGTGCCTCAAAGTTTCTACCGGAGAATCAAGACGAAAACGTGTGCCAACCCCTATGCATAGGTTCATGGGCGGAACCCGCAAGTTGATCACCAAAACATACATCAAGTGAATCACATGATATCCCATTATCACCACAGATATGCACGGCAAGACATACATCAAGTGTTCTCAAATCATTAAAGACTCAATCCGATAAGATTACTTCAAAGGGAAAACTCAATCCATTACAAGAGAGTAGAGGGGGAGAAGCAACATAAGATCCAACTATAATAGCAAAGCTCGCAATACATCAAGATCGTATCACCTCAAGAACACGAGAGAGAGAGAGAGATCAAACACATAGCTACTGGTACATACCCTCACCCCCGAGGGTGAACTACTCCCTCCTCGTCATGGACAGCGCCAGGATGATGAAGATGGCCACCGGTGAGGGATCCCCCCTCCAGCAGGGTGCCGGAACAGGGTCCCAATTGGTTTTTGGTGGCTACAGAGGCTTGCGGTGGCGGAACTCCCGATCTATTTTGTTCCCCGATCGTTTTAGGGTATATGGATATATATAGGTGAAAGAAGTACGTCAGGGGAGCCACGAGGGGCCCACGAGGGTGGAGGGCGCGCCCAGGGGGTGGGTGTGCTACCTCTTGAGCACTGCGTTGGATTTCCCCGAAGAGGAGAGGATGA
The DNA here is from genome assembly GCF_002162155.2 of Triticum dicoccoides. Taxonomy (NCBI): domain Eukaryota; kingdom Viridiplantae; phylum Streptophyta; class Magnoliopsida; order Poales; family Poaceae; genus Triticum; species Triticum dicoccoides. The sequence continues at coordinate 548,197,605 of NC_041380.1, read as the reverse complement.
TGTAGCAAAGTAGCTTAAGTATTTCCCTCAGTTTTTGAGAACCAAGGTATCAATCCAGTAGGAGGCCACGCGCGAGTCCCTCGTACCTATACAAAACGATAGCTCAACGCAACCAACGCGATTAGGGGTTGTCAATCCCTTCACGGTCACTTACGAGAGTGAAATCTGATAGAGATGATAGATAATATTTTTGGTATTTTTTGGTATAAAGATGCAAGGTAAAATAAAAGGCAAAAGTAAAAGCAAAAAAATAAAAAATAAAGTGATTTGGAGATTGATATGATGAGAATAGACCCGGGGGCCATAGATTTCACTAGTGGCTTCTCTCAAGAGCATAAGTATTTCTACGGTGGGTGAACAAATTACTGTTGAGCAATTGACAGAATTGAGCATAGTTATGAGAATATCTAGGTATGATCATGTATATAGGCATCACGTCCGAGACAAGTAGACCGACTCCTGCCTGCATCTACTACTATTACTCCACTCATCGACCGCTATCCAGCATGCATCTAGAGTATTAAGTTAATGAAAACAGAGTAACGCCTTAAGCAAGATGACATGATGTAGAGGAATAAATTCATGCAATATGATAAATACCCCATCTTGTTATCCTCGATGACAACAATACAATACGTGCCTTGCTGCCCCTTCTGTCACTGGGAAAGGACACCGCAAGATTGAACCCAAAGCTAAGCACTTCTCCCATTGCAAGAAAAACCAATCTAGTAGGCAAAACTAAACTGATAATTCGAAGAGACTTGCAAAGATAACCAATCATACATAAAAGAATTCAGAGAAGATTCAAATATTGTTCATAGATAATCTTGATCATAACCCCACAATTCATCGATCTCAACAAACACACCGCAAAAATAAGATTACATCGAATAGATCTCCACGAGAGAGGGGGAGAACATTGTATTAAGATCCAAAAAGAGAGAAGAAGCCATCTAGCTACTAACTATGGACCCGAAGGTCTGAGGTAAACTACTCACACTTCATCGAAGAGGCTATGATGTTGATGTAGAAGCCCTCCGTGATCGATTCCCCTTCCGACGGAGCTCCGGAACAGGCCCCAAGATGGGATCTCGTGGATACAAAAAGTTGCGGCGTAGGTTTTTGGCTCCGTATCTGATCGTTTGGGGGTACGTAGGTATATATAGGAGGAAGGAGTACGTCGGTGGAGCTTCGAGGGGCCCACGAGGCAGGGGGGCGTGCCCTAGGGGGGGCCCCTCCACCCTCGTGACCACCTCGTGGCTTTCTTAACGGAGGGTCCAAGTCTCCTGGGTCTTATCTGATGAGAAAATCACGTTCCCGAAGGTTTCATTCCATTTGGACTCCGTTTGATATTCCGTTTCTTCGAAACACTAAAATAGGCAAAAAATAGCAATTTTGGGCTGGGCCTCTGGTTAATAGGTTAGTACAAAAGTAATATAGAAGTGGAAAATAAAGCCCAATATAGTCCAAAATAGTAGATAATATAGCATGGAGCAATCAAAAATTATAGATACGTTGGAGACGTATCAGGGCGCACCCCCCTGCCTCGTGCCTCCCTCGTTGCTTTCTTGACGTGGACTCCAAGTCTCCCGGGTTGCTTTCCTTCCAAAAATAACTTCTCCAAAAGATTTCATTCCGTTTCGACTCCGTTTGATATTCCTTTTCTTCGAAACACTGAAACAAGGGAAAAAACAGGAACTGGCACTGGGCTCTGGGTCAATAGGTTAGTCCCAAAAATAATATAAAAGTGCATAGTAAGGCCCATAAAACATCCAAGATGGATAATATAATAGCATGAATACTTTATAAATTATAGATACGTTGGAGATGTATCAGCATCCCCAAGCTTAATTCCTGCTCGTCCTCGAGTAGGTAAATGATAAAAGAAATAATTTATGAAGTGTGAATGCTAGCAGGTGCATAAGTTTGATCAATGATAATTTCAATCACCTTTTCTAGCATCATTATATGTCATAACAGTAGCTCAACTCATAAAACTTTGCATGATCAAGTAACAAACTATTCACATGTTAAAGTATAAATCATAAACTTTTTTGAAAACTAACAAACTGTGTTATTAGTCATCAAACAATTACAATTCATCTTATTTTCAGGAAGAGTCTATGTCAGAGCTTTGATTTAGCAAATCCCACATACTCAACTATCATATAGTCTTCCATGATTGCTACCACTGAAAGCATATTTTTAGAACAAATAGTATTCATCGAACACAGAGAAAGATAGGGGCTTAATGTTTCGCCTCCCAACCTTTTACCTCAAGGGTAATGTCAACAATAATAATTCATGATCAAATATATTTGAATGGCCATATATGCTTAGATATTTCCATCACATGATGCTTACCAACTAAAGAGTAGGTTGGAAATGAGAAGGAATACTACTGACTCTTGCATAAAAGTAAAAGATAGGCCCTTCGCAGAGGGAAGCAGGGATTTGCAGAGGTGCGAGAGCTCGAAGCAAAAACGGAGATGAGAATAATTTTGAGAGGTATGCTTTCATTGTCAACATAACGACCAAGAGTTCCCAATATCTCCCATACTACATACATTATAGGCGGTTCCCAAACAGAAAGGTAAAGATTTTTACTCCCCCTCCACCAACAATCATCAATCCATGGCTTGCCCGAAACAAGAGTGCCTCCAACTAACATCAAACCCGGGGTAGTTTTGTTTGCAATTATTTTTGATTTGATTTCGATCTTTTGATCATGGGACTGGGCTTCCCGGTTACCAGCCATTTTCTTGTGAATGATGAGCGGAATTCACTCATCGTGAGAATAACCCACCTAGCATGGAAGATACTTCTAACCCTAGTCGCTACATGAGTGATTCGGGCATACAAAACAGATTATTATTTGAAGGTTTAGAGTTTGGCACATGCAAATTTACTTGGAACGGCAGGTAAATACCGCATATAGGTAGATATGGTGGACACTCATGGAAGAAAATTGGTTCAAGGAATTTGGATGCACAAGCAGAATTCCCGCTTAGTACAGATATTTTGGCTAGCAAAGGATTCTAAATAGCAAGCACCACATGTTAGAGGATCCAAAACAATATAACTTATACAAATATACCCAAGCATAACTCATTATGTTGTCTTCCTTGTCCAACTTCAACTAATTTGCTCAGGTTTGAAAATAATTAATGGGGATCACAATCATAGAAGATGTCCAAGATAGTATATTTATATGTGAAATCTCTCTTCCTTCAATATTCTTTCATGAATTGTTCAAGTGACCAATACAATGTTTGCTAACCTACAATGAATTTACCACCTCTACTTCTTATATGTAAAGGCATTACTCCCTATGGGAAAGGCATATGAAACATATATAATTTGAGATTTATGGCATTCAAATCATTCAACCATTTACTCATAGGATATAAGTGAGGCACATGAGTAAATGACAAACTACTCCAAAAAGATATAAGTGAAGATCAATGAGTAGTTAAATAATTATTTAGCTATGTGAGGATTCTCGCTCATTTAAGAATTTCAGATCTTAGTATTTTATTCAAACAGCAAGCAAAGCTAAATAAAATGACGCTCCAAGCAAAACACATATCATGTGGTGAATAAAAATATAGCTCCAAGTAAAGTTACCGATGGACGAAGACGAAAGAGGGGATGCCATCCGGGGCATCCCCAAGCTTAGGCTCTTGGTTATCCTTGAATATTAACTTGGGGTGCCTTGGGCATCCCCAAGCTTAGGCTCTTGCCACTCCTTTTCCATACTCCATTGAATCTTTACCTAAAACTTGAAAACCTCACAACACAAAACTTAACAGAAAATCTCGTGAGCTCCGTGAGCGAAAGAAAACAAAACACCACTTCAAGGTGCTGTAATGAAATCATTCTTTATTTATATTGGTGTTAAACCTACTGTATTCCAACTTCTCTATGGTTTATAAACTATTTTACTAGCCATAGATTCATCAAAATAAGCAAGCAACACAATGAAAACAGAATCTGTCTAAAACAGAACAGTCTGTAGTAATCTGTAACTAGCGTAAACTTATGGAACTCCAAAAATTCTAAAATAAATTGGTGGACCTGAGGAATTTGTCTAGTAATCATCTGCAAAAATAATCAACTAAATAGCACTCTCCAGTAAAAAGTTTTAGCTAAACTCATGAGCGCTAAAGTTTCTGTTTTTTACAGCATGATCATAAAGACTTCACCCGAGTCTTCCCAAAGGTTCTACTTGGCACAAACACTAATTAAAACACAAAACCACATCTAACCAGAGGCTAAATGAATTATTTATTCCTAAACATAACCAAAAAGCAAGAAACTAAAATAAAATTGGGTTGCCTCCCAACAAGCGCTATCGTTTAACGCTGCTAGCTAGGCATGATGATTTCAATGATGCTCCCATAAAAGATAAGAATTGAAGCATAAAGAGAGCATCATAAAGAATATGACTAGCACATTTAAGTCTATCCCACTTCCTATGCATAAGGATTTTGTGAGCAAACAACTTATGGGAACAAGAATCAACTTGCATAGGAAGGTATAACAAGGATAACTTCAAAACTTTAAGCACATAGAGAGGAAACTTGATATTATTGCAATTCCTACAAGCATACATTCCTCCCTCATAATAATTTTCAGTAGCATCACGAATGAATTCAACAATATAACCAGCACCTAAAGCATTCTTTTCATGATCTACTTGCATAGAAATTTTACTACCCTCCACATAAGCAAATTTCTTCTCAACAATAGTAGTGGGAGCAAACTCAACAAAATAACTATCACGTGATTGAAAATTAAGATCAAGATGACAAGTTTCATGGTTATCATTATTCTTTAAGGCATACATGTCATCACAATAACCATCATAGATAGGAGGCATGCTTACATCATAGTAAATTTGCTCATCAAAGCTTGGGGGACAAAAAATATCATCTTTATAAAACATAGCTTCCCCAAGCTTGTGGCTTTGCATATCATTAGCATCATGGATATTCAAGGAATTCATACTAACAATACTGAAATCATGCTCATCAATAAAAGATTTAGTGCCAAACATTCTATAGATTTCTTCTTCTAGCACTTGAGCACAATTTTCCTTTCCATCATTCTCACGAAAGATATTAAAAAGATGAAGCGTATGAGGCAAACTCAATTCCATTTTTTTGTAGTTTTCTATTATAAACTAAACTAGTGATAAAACAAGAAACTAAAAGATTCGATTACAAGATCTAAAGATATACCTTCAAGCACTCACCTCCCCGGCAACGGCGCCAGAAAAGAGCTTGATGTCTACTACGCAACCTTCTTCTGGTAGACGTTGTTGGGCCTCCAACTGCAGAGGTTTGTAGGACAGTAGAAAATTTCCCTCAAGTGGATGACCTAAGGTTTATCAATCCGTGGGAGGCTAGGATGAAGATGGTCTCTCTCAAGCAACCCTGCAACCAAATAACAAAGAGTCTCTTGTGTCCCGAACACACCTAATACAATGATAAATTGTATAGGTGCACTAGTTCGGCGAAGAGATGGTGATACAAGTGCAATATGGATGGTAGATATAGGTTTTTGTAATCTGAAAAATATAAAAACAGCAAGGTAACAAGTGGTAAAAGTGAGCATAAACGGTATTGCAATGCGTTGAAAGAAGGCCTAGGGTTCATACTTTCACTAGTGCAAGTTCTCTCAACAATAATAACATAATTGGATCATATAACTATCCCTCAACATGCAACAAAGAGTCACTCCAAAGTCACTAATAGCGGAGAACAAACGAAGAGATTATGGTAGGGTACGAAACCACCTCAAAGTTATTCTTTTCAATCAATCCGTTGGGCTATTCTTATAAGTGTCACAAACAGCCCTAGAGTTCGTACTAGAATAACACCTTAAGACACAAATCAACCAAAACCCTAATGTCACCTAGATACTCCAATGTCACCTCAAGTATCCGTGGGTATGATTATATGATATGCATCACACAATCTTAGATTCATCTATTCAACCAACACATAGAACCTCAAAGAGTGCCTCAAAGTTTCTACCGGAGAATCAAGACGAAAACGTGTGCCAACCCCTATGCATAGGTTCATGGGCGGAACCCGCAAGTTGATCACCAAAACATACATCAAGTGAATCACGTGATATCCCATTGTCACCACGGATACGCACGGCAAGACATACATCAAGTGTTCTCAAATCATTAAAGACTCAATCCGATAAGATTACTTCAAAGGGAAAACTCAATCCATTACAAGAGAGTAGAGAGGGAGAAGCAACATAAGATCCAACTATAATAGCAAAGCTCGCGATACGTCAAGATCGTATCACCTCAAGAACACGAGAGAGAGAGAGAGATCAAACACATAGCTACTGGTACATACCCTCAGCCCCGAGGGTGAACTACTCCCTCCTCGTCATGGAGAGCGTCGCGATGATGAAGATGGCCACCGGTGAGGGATCCCCCCTCCGGCAGGGTGCCGGAACAGGGTCCCGATTGGTTTTTGGTGGCTACATAGGCTTGCGGCAGCGGAACTCCCGATCTATTGTGTTCCCCGATCATTTTAGGGTATATGGATATATATAGGTGAAAGAAGTACGTCAGGGCAGCCACGAGAGGCCTACGAGGGTGGACGGCGCGCCCAGGGGGGTGGGCGCGCCCCCCTGCCTCGTGCCTCCCTTGTTGCTTTCTTGACGTGGACTCCAAGTCTCCCGGGTTGCTTTCCTTCCAAAAATAACTTCTCCAAAAGATTTCATTCCGTTTCAACTCCGTTTGATATTCCTTTTCTTCGAAACACTGAAACAAGGGAAAAAACAGGAACTGGCACTGGGCTCTGGGTCAATAGGTTAGTCCCAAAAATAATATAAAAGTGCATAGTAAGGCCCATAAAACATCCAAGATGGATAATATAATAGCATGAATACTTCATAAACTATAGATACGTTGGAGACGTATCAGTTCGTCATGGTCTAGTAACATAACCTCCAGAACAGGATTACCGTACTACTCTGGTGCGGATCTTACTCTGGTTGACCTACGAGGTTCAATAACAACTTGATCTGAAGTTTCATGATCATCATCATTAACTTCCTCACTAATTGGTGTAGACGTCACAGGAACCGGTTTCTGTGATGAACTTATTTTCCAATAAGGGAGCAGGTACTGTTACCTCATCAAGTTCTACTTTCCTCCCACTCACTTCTTTCGAGAGAAACTCCTTCTCTAGAAAGGATCCAAATTTAGCAACGAAAGTCTTGCCTTCAGATATGTGATAGAAGGTGTACCCAACAGTTTCCTTTGGGTATCCTATGAAGACACATTTCTCCGATTTGGGTTCGGGCTTATCAGGTTAAAGCTTTTTCACATAAGCACCGCAGCCCCAAACTTTAAACGACAACTTTGGTTTCTCGCCAAACCACAGTTCATAAGGCGTCGTCTCAACGGATTTCGATGGTGCCCTATTTAACATGAATGCAGCCGTCTCTAAAGCATAACCCCAAAACGATAGCGGTAAATCAGTAAGAGACATCATAGATTGCACCATATCTGGTAAAGTACGATTCGACATTCAGACACACCATTACGTTGTGGTGTTCCGGGTGGCGTGAGTTGCGAAACTATTCATATTGTTTCAAATGTAGACCAAACTCGTAACTCAAATATTCTCCTCCACGATCAGATCATAGAAACTTTATTTTCTTGTTACGATGATTTTCCACTTCACTCTGAAATTCTTTGAACTTTTCAAATGTTTCAGACTTATGTTTCATTAAGTAGATATACCCATATCTGCCTAAATCATCTGTGAAGGTGAGAAAATAACGATACCCGCCGCGAGCCTCAACATTCATTGGACCACATACATCTGTATGTATGATTTCCAACAAATCTGTTACTCGCCCCATAGTTCCGGAGAACGGCGTTTTAGTCATCTTGCCCATGAGGCACGGTTCGCAAGTACCAAGTTGAAGCGGTATCGCAGCGGGGGCAGCTCGTCGCACGTGCCGGCGATCAGGTTGCACACGGCCAGCCGGACGCCTCCGGGGACCTCGGTCGGCGCGTCGACGAGGCCCACGAGGAGGAGGTCATCGCCCGACATGAGCGGCACCGCGTCGTCCAGCAGGCCCACGGCGCACGAGACCAAGGAGCGCAGGGAGCGGCACACGCGGCCGAGCGGGCTTCCCCGCGCCGGGACGAGTGCCGGGGCGGAGGCGATGGGCGGCCCTCGCGCCCTGTAGCTTCGCACCTGAACGAAGAAGCCGACGAGGGCGGGCGGGTCCGGCCAGCGGCCGCGGAGGAAGGCGGGGACGGACACGAGGCCCCTCCATCGCTTGCACGCCGCGGCGCAGCAGAAGAGGGCGGCGGCGCTGGCAACACGCGCCAGGATCTCGTGGACCACGTCTTCCGGAGCGTGGCCGCGCCGGCGGCTGCCGTCTCCGTTGCCTTCTCCATGCTCCCTCGGGCGACGTCCATGTGATCGGAGGCAAAGCCGTGGTTGGGATTTTGGTTCGGGGCGTGCGTGCCAGGCACCTCCGGCTCTGGATATATACTAGTAGGAGTCTACCTAGTTTTCTTTTGTTTTGTTTTCGAGCTCGTGTACGGATTGCCTCATCTTCGGATGCCAGCGTCCTAGCAATTGTGTTGTACTACATGTGCAAATCGATGTTAAGAAACACTTCGTTTCATCCGGCTGAAAACCCTTTTTTAGAACAAAGGCTCGAGGATGAGCCCGGCTTTGAATTAACAAAGCCATCAACCAGCCAGGTATTACAGCCAACAAGTGCTAGCCCAACGCCACTTACAAAGAAAATAAAACACGAGTGGCCCAAAGATACATGGGTGCTGAAGAACACAACTTACAACTCAGTCCCAAACTACCAGCACCTAAACTAGTTAGAGATGAAGAACCGCTTGAAGAAAGGACCGCCCTTGAAGCTCGAAACACCGGCGCCAAAGAAAACATCAGCGACAATGGAAATCTTCTGGACACGGTATTTTCAACTAATTCTTCGCCTGTTTGGAAAGGTATTGAATATGGCCTACAACTAGTGAAAAAGGGTTTTATTTGGAGAATCGGTAACGGCTCTATGGTGCGTACATGGAGTGATCCTTGGATCCCAAGAGGTAATGATCTTAGACCGATTACTCCGAAAAGGAATTGTCGCTTTAACCATGTTTCAGACTTTTTGTTCAACCATGGTGGATGGAACATGGAGCGTCTCCAACAGCATTTTTGGGATGTAAATGTGCAGCAAATTCTGAGAATACGTACATCTCCGAGAGGCCGGGAAGATTTTATTGCCTGGTTTTCGGAAAAGTCTGGACAATTTATTATTAAGAGCGCCTACAAACTCGCTACTAGAGAACATGACGATTCATTTGCAGGAGGGGCTTCAAGTATGTGTCCAAAGGGAGATCGATCCATATGGGTCTCCACGCAGGTGAAGCCGCCAGATCCCCACCGCCACCTTCATCGGTGTCGCGCGCGCGGGCTAGAGGGCACCTCGGGTGGCGGCGGAGGGTAGGGAAAGGTGAGGGAGGGGTGGCGGCGGCGGCGGTTAGGGCAACCCCCGAGTCGCCTCAGAGGAGGCGATGCGGGGGCGGGGGCAGGGGGGCTGTTGTCGACTGCTGTATGCTGACAATGAATCGAAAACACAAAGTCACATCCACCCCACCCGACCGCCCGCCTTCCCCACTTGCCATGCATCCCGTGTGGGTCTCATCAACCGCTCACCTTTGTATCCTTATCTCAACAGCGACACAAAGCAACACGTTCCCCCGTCGACCCTCCCATTGTTGGGGAACGTAGTAATTTCAAAAAATTTCCTACGCACACACATGATCATGGTGATGCATAGCAACGAGAGGGAAGAGTGTGTCCACGTACCCTCATAGTCCGAAAGCAGAAGCGTTAGCACAGCACGGTTGATGTAGTCGTATGTCTTCACAATCCGACCGATCAAGTACCGAACATACGGCACCTTTGAGTTCTGCACACGTTCAACTCGATGACGTCCCTTGAACTCCGATCCAGCCGAGCTTTGAGGGGGAGTTCCGTCAGCACGACGGCATGGTGACGATGATGATGTTCTACCGACGCAGGGCTTCGCCTAAGCACCGCTACGATATTATCAAGGTGGACTATGGTGGAGAGGGGCTCCGCACATGGCTAAAAGATCCAATAGATCAATTGTTGTGTCTATGGGGTGCCCCTCTCCTCTGTATATAAAGCGGAGGGGGAGGAGAGGGCCGGCCAAGGGGAGGAGGCGCGCCCAAGGGGGGAGTCCTACTCCCACCGGGAGTAGGACTCCTCCTTTTCCTATTTGGAGAGGGAAGGAAGAGGAAGGAGGGAGGAAGGAAAGGGGGGGGGGGCTCCCAATTCGGATTGGGCTTGGGGGGGGGGGGCGCCCCCTCCCTTGCTCCTTTCCCCTCCTTTCCACTAAAGCCCATTAAGGCCCATATACCTCCCGAGGGGTTCCGATAACCTCCCGGTGCTCCGGTATTATCCAGATCTCACCCGGAACCATTTCGGTATCCAAATATAGTCGTCCAATATATCGATCTTTATGTCTCGACCATTTCGAGACTCCTCGTCATGTCCATGATCACATCTGGGACTCCGAACTACCTTCGGTACATCAAAACACATAAACTCATAGTATAACCATCATCGAACTTTAAGCATGCGGACCCTACGGGTTCGAGAACTATGTAGACATGACCGAGACACATCTCCGGTCAATAACTAATAGCGGAACCTGGATGCTCATATTGGCTCCCACATATTCTACGAAGATCTTTATCGGTCAAACCGCATAACGACATATGTTGTTCCCTTTGTCATCGGTATGTTGCTTGCCTGAGATTCGATCGTCGGTATCTCAATACCTAGTTCAATCTCGTTACTGGCAAGTCTCTTTACTCGTTTCGTAATACATCATCCCGCAACTAACTCATTAGTTGCAATGCTTGCAAGGCTTATAGTGATGTGCATTACCGAGTGGGCCCAGAGATACCTCTCCGACAATCGGAGTGACAAATCCTAATCTCGAAATACGCCAACCCAACAAGTACCTTCTGAGACACCTGTAGAGCACCTTTATAATCACCCAGTTACGTTGTGACATTTGGTAGCACACAAAGTGTTCCTCCGGTAAATGGGAGTTGCATAATCTCATAGTCATAGGAACATGTATAAGTCATGAAGAAAGCAATAGCAACATACTAAACGATCAAGTGCTAAGCTAACGGAATGGGTCAAGTCAATCACATCATTCTCCTAATGATGTGATCCCATTAATAAAATAACAACTCTTTGTCTATGGCTAGGAAACATAACCATCTTTGATCAACGAGCTAGTCAAGTAGAGGCATACTAGTGACACTCTGTTTGTCTATGTATTCACACATGTATCATGTTTCCGGTTAATACAATTCTAGCATGAATAATAAACATTTATCATGATATAAGGAAATAAATAATAACTTTATTATTGCCTCTAGGGCATATTTCCTTTAGTCCCCCCTTGCACTAGAGTCAATAATCTAGATTACACAGTAATGATTCTAACACCCATGGAGCCTTGGTGCTGATCATGTTTTGCTCGTGGAAGAGGCTTAGTCAACGGGTCTGCAACATTCAGATCCGTATGTATCTTGCAAATCTCTATGTCTCCCACCTGGACTTGATCCCGGATGGAGTTGAAGCATCTCTTGATGTGCTTGGTTCTCCTGTGAAATCTGGATTCCTTTGCCAAAGCAATTGCACCAGTATTGTCACAAAAGATTTTCGTTGGACCCGATGCACTAGGTACGACACCTAGCTCAGATATGAACTCCTTCATCCAGACTCCTTCATTTGCTGCTTCTGAAGCAGCTATGTACTCCGCTTCACATGTAGATCCCGCTACGATGCTTTGTTTAGAACTGCACCAATTGACAGCTCCACCGTTCAATAAAAACACATATCCGGTTTGCGATTTAGAATCGTCCGGATCAGTGTCAAAGCTTGCATCGACGTAACCATTTACAACAAGCTCTTTGTCACCTCCATAAACGAGAAACATATCCTTAGTCCTTTTCAGGTATTTCAGGATGTTCTTTACCGCTGTCCAGTGATCCACTCCTGGATTACTTTGGTACCTCCCTGCTAAACTAATAGCAAGACACACATCAGGTCTGGTACACATCATTGCATACATGATAGAGCCTATGGCTGAAGCATAGGGAACATCTTTCATTTTCTCTCTATCTTCTACAGTGGTCGGGCATTGAGTCTTACTCAACTTCACACCTTGTAACACAGGCAAGAACCCTTTCTTTGCTTGATCCATTTTGAACTTCTTCAAAACTTTGTCAAGGAATGTGCTTTGTGAAAGTCCAATTAAGCGTCTCGATCTATCTCTATAGATCTTGATGCCCAATATATAAGCAGCTTCACCGAGGTCCTTCATTGAAAAACTCTTATTCAAATATCCTTTTATGCTATCCAGAAATTCTATATCATTTCCAATCTAAAATATGTCATCCACATATAATATCAGAAATGCTATAGAGCTCCCACTCACTTTCTTGTAAATACAAACTTCTCCAAAAGTCTGTATAAAACCATATGCTTTGATCACACTATCAAAACGTTTATTCCAACTCCGAGAGGCTTGCACCAGTCCATAAATGGATCGTTGAAGCTTGCACACTTTGTTAGCTCCCTTTGGATCGACAAAACCTTCCAGTTGCATCATATACAACTCTTCTTCTAGAAATCAATTTAAGTCTAACCCACTTCCTATGCATAAGGATTTTGTGAGCAAACAACTTATGGGAACAAGAATCAACTTGCATAGGAAGGTAAAACAAGCATAACTTCAAAACTTTAAGCACATAGAGAGGAAACTTGATATTATTACAATTCCTACAAGCATACATTCCTCCCTCATAATAATTTTCAGTAGCATCATGAATGAATTCAACAATATAACTAGCACCTAAAGCATTCTTTTCATGATCTACTTGCATAGAAATTTTACTACTCTCCAAATAAGCAAATTTCTTCTCAACAATAGTAGTGGGAGCAAACTCAACAAAATAACTATCATGTGATTGAAAATTAAGATCAAGATGCCAAGTTTCATGGTTATCATTATTATTTAAGGCATACATGTCATCACAATAATCATGATAGATAGGAGGCATGCTTACATCATAGTAAATTTGCTCATCAAAGCTTGGGGAACAAAAAATATCATCTTTATCAAACATAGCTTCCCCAAGCTTGTGGCTTTGCATGTCATTAGCATCATGGATATTCAAGGAATTCATACTAACAACATTGCAATCATGCTCATCATACAAAGATTTAGTGCCAAACATTCTACAGATTTCTTCTTCTAGCACTTGACCACAATTTTCCTTTCCATCATACTCACGAAAGATATTAAAAAGATGAAGCGTATGAGGCAAACTCAATTCCATTTTTTGTAGTTTTCTTTTATAAACTAAACTAGTGATAAAACAAGAAACTAAAAGATTCGATTGCAAGATCTAAAGATATACCTTCAAGCACTCACCTCCCTGGCAACGGCGCCAGAAAAGATCTTGATGTCTACTACGCAACCTTCTTCTGGTAGACGTTGTTGGGCCTCCAAGTGCAAAGGTTTGTATGACAGTAGCAAATTTCCCTCAAGTGGATGACCTAAGGTTTATCAATCCGTGGGCGGCGTAGGATGAAGATGGTCTCTCTCAAGCAACCCTGCAACCAAGTAACAAAGAGTCTCTTGTGTCCCCAACACACCCAATACAATGATAAATTGTATAGGTGCACTAGTTCGGCAAAGAGATGGTGATACAAGTGCAATATGGATGGTATATATAGGTTTTTGTAATCTGAAAAATATAAAAACAGCAAGGTAACAAGTGGTAAAAGTGAGCGTAAAAGGTATTGCAATGCGTTGAAACAAGGCCTAGGGTTCATACTTTCACTAGTGCAAGTTCTCTCAACAATAATAACATAATTGGTTCATATAACTATCCCTCAACATGCAACAAAGAGTCACTCCAAAGTCACTAATAGCGGAGAACAAACGAAGAGATTATAGTAGGGTACGAAACCACCTCAAAGTTATTCTTTCCAATCAATCCGTTGGGCTATTCCTATAAGTGTCACAACCAGCCCTAGAGTTCGTACTAGAATAACACCTTAAGACACAAATCAACCAAAACCCTAATGTCACCTAGATACTCCAATGTCACCTCAAGTATCCGTGGGTATGATTATACGATATGCATCACACAATCTTAGATTCATCTATTCAACCAACACATAGAACCTCAAAGAGTGCCTCAAAGTTTCTACCGGAGAATCAAGACGAAAACGTGTGCCAACCCCTATGCATAGGTTCATGGGCGGAACCCGCAAGTTGATCACCAAAACATACATCAAGTGAATCACGTGATATCCCATTATCACCACAGATATGCACGGCAAGACATACATCAAGTGTTCTCAAATAATTAAAGACTCAATCCGATAAGATTACTTCAAAGGGAAAACTCAATCCATTACAAGCTAGTAGAGGGGGAGAAGCAACATAAGATCCAACTATAATAGCAAAGCTTGCAATACATCAAGATCGTATCACCTCAAGAACACGAGAGAGAGAGAGAGATCAAACACATAGCTACTGGTACATACCCTCAGCCCCGAGGGTGAACTACTCCCTCCTCATCATGGACAGCGCCAGGATGATGAAGATGGCCACCGGTGAGGGATCCCCCCTCCAGCAGGGTGCCGGAACAGGGTCCCAATTGGTTTTTGGTGGCTACAGAGGCTTGCGGTGGCGGAACTCCCGATCTATTTTGTTCCCCGATCGTTTTAGGGTATATGGATATATATAGGTGAAAGAAGTACGTCAGGGGAGCCACGAGGGGCCCACGAGGGTGGAGGGCGCGCCCAGGGGGTGGGTGTGCTACCTCTTGAGCACTACGTTGGATTTCCCCGAAGAGGAGAGGATGATGTAGCAAAGTAGCTTAAGTATTTCCCTCAGTTTTTGAGAACCA
Source organism: Triticum dicoccoides (assembly GCF_002162155.2). Taxonomy (NCBI): domain Eukaryota; kingdom Viridiplantae; phylum Streptophyta; class Magnoliopsida; order Poales; family Poaceae; genus Triticum; species Triticum dicoccoides. Next base: position 548,182,553 of record NC_041380.1, on the reverse strand, counting down.
AGGTATCAATCCAGTAGGAGGCCACGCGCGAGTCCCTCGTACCTATACAAAACGATAGCTCAACGCAACCAACGCGATTAGGGGTTGTCAATCCCTTCACGGTCACTTACGAGAGTGAAATCTGATAGAGATGATAGATAATATTTTTGGTATTCTTTGGTATAAAGATGCAAGGTAAAATAAAAGGCAAAAGTAAAAGCAAAGAAAAAAATAAAGTGATTGGAGATTGATATGATGAGAATAGACCCGGGGGCCATAGATTTCACTAGTGGCTTCTCTCAAGAGCATAAGTATTTCTACGGTGGGTGAACAAATTACTGTTGAGCAATTGACAGAATTGAGCATAGTTATGAGAATATCTAGGTATGATCATGTATATAGGCATCACGTCCGAGACAAGTAGACCGACTCCTGCCTGCATCTACTACTATTACTCCACTCATCGACCGCTATCCAGCATGCATCTAGAGTATTAAGTTAATGAAAACAGAGTAACGCCTTAAGCAAGATGACATGATGTAGAGGAATAAATTCATGCAATATGATAAATACCCCATCTTGTTATCCTCGATGACAACAATACAATACATGCCTTGCTGCCCCTTCTGTCAGTGGGAAAGGACACCGCAAGATTGAACCCAAAGCTAAGCACTTCTCCCATTGCAAGAAAAACCAATCTAGTAGGCAAAACTAAACTGATAATTCGAAGAGACTTGCAAAGATAACCAATCATACATAAAAGAATTCAGAGAAGATTCAAATATTGTTCATAGATAATCTTGATCATAAACCCACAATTCATCGATCTCAACAAACACACCGCAAAAATAAGATTACATCGAATAGATCTCCACGAGAGAGGGGGAGAACATTGTATTAAGATCCAAAAAGAGAGAAGAAGCCATCTAGCTACTAACTATGGACCCGAAGGTCTGAGGTAAACTACTCACACTTCATTGAAGAGGCTATGATGTTGATGTAGAAGCCCTCCGTGATCGATTCCCCTTCCGGCGGAGCTCCGGAACAGGCCCCAAGATGGGATCTCGTGGATACAAAAAGTTGCGGCATAGGTTTTTGGCTCCGTATCTGATCGTTTGGGGGTACGTAGGTATATATAGGAGGAAGGAGTACGTCGGTGGAGCTTCGAGGGGCCCATGAGGCAGGGGGCGCGCCCTAGGGGGGCCCCCTCCACCCTCGTGACCGCCTCGTGGCTTTCTTAACGGAGGGTCCAAGTCTCCTGGGTCTTATCTGATGAGAAAATCACGTTCCCGAAGGTTTCATTCCATTTGGACTCCGTTTGATATTCCGTTTCTTCGAAACACTAAAATAGGCAAAAAATAGCAATTTTGGGCTGGGCCTCTGGTTAATAGGTTAGTACCAAAAGTAATATAGAAGTGGAAAATAAAGCCCAATATAGTCCAAAATAGTAGATAATATAGCATGGAGCAATCAAAAATTATAGATACGTTGGAGACGTATCAGGGCGCACCCCCCTGCCTCGTGCCTCCCTCGTTGCTTTCTTGACGTGGACTCCAAGTCTCCCGGGTTGCTTTCCTTCCAAAAATAACTTCTCCAAAATATTTCATTCCGTTTCGACTCCGTTTGATATTCCTTTTCTTCGAAACACTGAAACAAGGGAAAAAACAGGAACTGGCACTGGGCTCTGGGTCAATAGGTTAGTCCCAAAAATAATATAAAAGTGCATAGTAAGGCCCATAAAACATCCAAGATGGATAATATAATAGCATGAATACTTTATAAATTATAGATACGTTGGAGACGTATCAACATCCCCAAGCTTAATTCCTGCTCGTCCTCGAGTAGGTAAATGATAAAAGAAATAATTTATGAAGTGTGAATGCTAGCAGGTGCATAAGTTTGATCAATGATAATTTCAATCACCTTTTCTAGCATCATTATATGTCATAACAGTAGCTCAACTCATAGAACTTTGCATGATCAAGTAACAAACTATTCACATGTTAAAGTATAGATCATAAACTTTTTTGAAAACTAACAAACTGTGTTATTAGTCATCAAACAATTACAATTCATCTTATTTTCAGGAAGAGTCTATGTCAGAGCTTTGATTTAGCAAATCCCACATACTCAACTATCATATAGTCTTCCATGATTGCTACCACTGAAAGCATATTTTTAGAACAAATAGTATTCATCGAACACAGAGAAAGATAGGGGCTTAATGTTTCGCCTCCCAACCTTTTACCTCAAGGGTAATGTCAACAATAATAATTCATGATCAAATATATTTGAATGGCCATATATGCTTAGATATTTCCATCACATGATGCTTACCAACTAAAGAATAGGTTGGAAATGAGAAGGAATACTACTGACTCTTGCATAAAAGTAAAAGATAGGCCCTTCGCAGAGGGAAGCAGGGATTTGAAGAGGTGCCAGAGCTCGAAGCAAAAACGGAGATGAGAATAATTTTGAGAGGTATGCTTTCATTGTCAACATAACGACCAAGAGTTCCCAATATCTCCCATACTACATACATTATAGGCGGTTCCCAAACAGAAAGGTAAAGATTTTTACTCCCCCTCCACCAACAATCATCAATCCATGGCTTGCCCGAAACAAGAGTGCCTCCAACTAACATCAAACCCGGGGTAGTTTTGTTTGCAATTATTTTTGATTTGATTTCGATCTTTTGATCATGGGACTGGGCATCCCGGTTACCAGCCATTTTCTCGTGAATGATGAGCGGAATTCACTCATCGTGAGAATAACCCACCTAGCATGGAAGATACTTCTAACCCTAGTCGCTACATGAGTGATTCGGGCATACAAAACAGATTATTATTTGAAGGTTTAGAGTTTGGCACATGAAAATTTACTTGGAACGGCAGGTAAATACCGCATATAGGTAGATATGGTGGACACTCATGGAAGAAAATTGGTTCAAGGAATTTGGATGCACAAGCAGAATTCCCGCTTAGTACAGATATTTTGGCTAGCAAAGGATTCTAAATAGCAAGCACCACATGTTAGAGGATCCAAAACAATATAACTTATACAAATATACCCAAGCATAACTCATTATGTTGTCTTCCTTGTCCAACTTCAACTAATTTGCTCAGGTTTGAAAATAATTAATGGGGATCACAATCATAGAAGATGTCCAAGATAGTATATTTATATGTGAAATCTCTCTTCCTTCAATATTCTTTCATGAATTGTTCAAGTGACCAATACAATGTTTGCTAACCTACAATGAATTTACCACCTCTACTTCTTATATGTAAAGGCATTACTCCCTATGGGAAAGGCATATGAAACATATATAATTTGAGATTTATGGCATTCAAATCATTCAACCATTTACTCATAGGATATAAGTGAGGCACATGAGTAAGTGACAAACTACTCCAAAAAGATATAAGTGAAGATCAATGAGTAGTTAAATAATTATTTAGCTATGTGAGGATTCTCTCTCATTTAAGAATTTCAGATCTTAGTATTTTATTCAAACAGCAAGCAAAGCTAAATAAAATGACGCTCCAAGCAAAACACATATCATGTGGTGAATAAAAATATAGCTCCAAGTAAAGTTACCGATGGACGAAGACGAAAGAGGGGATGCCATCCGGGGCATCCCCAAGCTTAGGCTCTTGGTTATCCTTGAATATTAACTTGGGGTGCCTTGGGCATCCCCAAGCTTAGGCTCTTGCCACTCCTTATTCCATAGTCCATTGAATCTTTACCTAAAACTTGAAAACCTCACAACACAAAACTTAACAGAAAATCTCGTGAGCTCCGTGAGCGAAAGAAAACAAAACACCACTTCAAGGTGCTGTAATGAAATCATTATTTATTTATATTGGTGTTAAACCTACTGTATTCCAACTTCTCTATGGTTTATAAACTATTTTACTAGCCATAGATTCATCAAAATAAGCAAGCAACACAATGAAAACAGAATCTGTCTAAAACAGAACAGTCTGTAGTAATCTGTAACTAGCGTAAACTTATGGAACTCCAAAAATTCTAAAATAAATTGGTGGACCGGAGGAATTTGTCTAGTAATCATCTGAAAAAATAATCAACTAAATAGCACTCTCCAGTAAAAAGTTTTAGCTAAACTCATGAGCGCTAAAGTTTCTGTTTTTTACAGCATGATCATAAAGACTTCACCCGAGTCTTCCCAAAGGTTCTACTTGGCACAAACACTAATTAAAACACAAAACCACATCTAACCAGAGGCTAAATGAATTATTTATTCCTAAAGAGAACCAAAAAGCAAGAAACTAAAATAAAATTGGGTTGCCTCCCAACAAGCGCTATCGTTTAACGCTGCTAGCTAGGCATGATGATTTCAATGATGCTCCCGTAAAAGATAAGAATTGAAGCATAAAGAGAGCATCATAAAGAATATGACTAGCACATTTAAGTCTATCCCACTTCCTATGCGTAAGGATTTTGTGAGCAAACAACTTATGGGAACAAGAATCAACTTGCATAGGAAGGTAAAACAAGGATAACTTCAAAACTTTAAGCACATAGAGAGGAAACTTGATATTATTGCAATTCCTACAAGCATACATTCCTCCCTCATAATAATTTTCAGTAGCATCACGTATGAATTCAACAATATAACCAGCACCTAAAGCATTCTTTTCATGATCTACTTGCATAGAAATTTTACTACCCTCCACATAAGCAAATTTCTTCTCAACAATAGTAGTGGGAGCAAACTCAACAAAATAACTATCACGTGATTGAAAATTAAGATCAAGATGACAAGTTTCATGGTTATCATTATTCTTTAAGGCATACGTGTCATCACAATAACCATCATAGATAGGAGGCATGCTTACATCATAGTAAATTTGCTCATCAAAGCTTGGGGGACAAAAAATATCATCTTTATAAAACATAGCTTCCCCAAGCTTGTGGCTTTGCATATCATTAGCATCATGGATATTCAAGGAATTCATACTAACAATACTGAAATCATGCTCATCAATAAAAGATTTAGTGCCAAACATTCTATAGATTTCTTCTTCTAGCACTTGAGCACAATTTTCCTTTCCATCATTCTCACGAAAGATATTAAAAAGATGAAGCGTATGAGGCAAACTCAATTCCATTTTTTTGTAGTTTTCTTTTATAAACTAAACTAGTGATAAAACAAGAAACTAAAAGATTCGATTACAAGATCTAAAGATATACCTTCAAGCACTCACCTCCCCGGCAACGGCGCCAGAAAAGAGCTTGATGTCTACTACGCAACCTTCTTCTGGTAGACGTTGTTGGGCCTCCAACTGCAGAGGTTTGTAGGACAGTAGAAAATTTCCCTCAAGTGGATGACCTAAGGTTTATCAATCCGTGGGAGGCGTAGGATGAAGATGGTCTCTCTCAAGCAACCCTGCAACCAAATAACAAAGAGTCTCTTGTGTCCCGAACACACCTAATACAATGATAAATTGTATAGGTGCACTAGTTCGGCGAAGAGATGGTGATGCAAGTGCAATATGGATGGTAGATATAGGTTTTTGTAATCTGAAAAATATAAAAACAGCAAGGTAACAAGTGGTAAAAGTGAGCGTAAACGGTATTGCAATGCGTTGAAACAAGGCCTAGGGTTCATACTTTCACTAGTGCAAGTTCTCTCAACAATAATAACATAATTGGATCATATAACTATCCCTCAACATGCAACAAAGAGTCACTCCAAAGTCACTAATAGCAGAGAACAAACGAAGAGATTATGGTAGGGTATGAAACCACCTCAAAGTTATTCTTTCCAATCAATCCGTTGGGCTATTCCTATAAGTGTCACAAACAGCCCTAGAGTTCGTACTAGAATAACACCTTAAGACACAAATCAACCAAAACCCTAATGTCACCTAGATACTCCAATGTCACCTCAAGTATCCGTGGGTATGATTATATGATATGCATCACACAATCTTAGATTCATCTATTCAACCAACACATAGAACCTCAAAGAGTGCCTCAAAGTTTCTACCGGAGAATCAAGACGAAAACGTGTGCCAACCCCTATGCATAGGTTCATGGGCGGAACCCGCAAGTTGATCACCAAAACATACATCAAGTGAATCACGTGATATCCCATTGTCACCACGGATACGCACGGCAATACATACATCAAGTGTTCTCAAATCATTAAAGACTCAATCCGATAAGATTACTTCAAAGGGAAAACTCAATCCATTACAAGAGAGTAGAGAGGGAGAAGCAACATAAGATCCAACTATAATAGCAAAGCTCGCGATACGTCAAGATCGTATCACCTCAAGAACACGAGAGATAGAGAGAGATCAAACACATAGCTACTGGTACATACCCTCAGCCCCGAGGGTGAACTACTCCCTTCTCATCATGGAGAGCATCGCGATGATGAAGATGGCCACCGGTGAGGGATCCCCCCTCCGGCAGGGTGCCGGAACAGGGCCCCGATTGGTTTTTGGTGGCTACATAGGCTTGCGGCGGTGGAACTCCCGATCTATTGTGTTCCCCGATCATTTTAGGGTATATGGATATATATAGGTGAAAGAAGTACGTCAGGGCAGCCACGAGAGGCCTACGAGGGTGGACGGCGCGCCCAGGGGGGTGGGCGCGCCCCCTGCCTCGTGCCTCCCTTGTTGCTTTCTTGACGTGGACTCCAAGTCTCCCGGGTTGCTTTCCTTCCAAAAATAACTTCTCCAAAAGATTTCATTCCGTTTCAACTCCATTTGATATTCCTTTTCTTCGAAACACTGAAACAAGGGAAAAAACAGGAACTGGCACTGGGCTCTGGGTCAATAGGTTAGTCCCAAAAATAATATAAAAGTGCATAGTAAGGCCCATAAAACATCCAAGATGGATAATATAATAGCATGAATACTTCATAAACTATAGATACGTTGGAGACGTATCAGTTCGTCATGGTCTAGTAACATAACCTCCAGAACAGGATTACCGTACTACTCTGGTGCGGATCTTACTCTGGTTGACCTACGAGGTTCAATAACAACTTGATCTAAAGTTTCATGATCATCATCATTAACTTCCTCACTAATTGGTGTAGACGTCACAGGAACCGGTTTCTGTGATGAACTTATTTTCCAATAAGGGAGCAGGTACTGTTACCTCATCAAGTTCTACTTTCCTCCCACTCACTTCTTTCGAGAGAAACTCCTTCTCTAGAAAGGATCCAAATTTAGCAACGAAAGTCTTGCCTTTAGATATGTGATAGAAGGTGTACCCAACAGTTTCCTTTGGGTATCCTATGAAGACACATTTCTCCGATTTGGGTTCGGGCTTATCAGGTTAAAGCTTTTTCACATAAGCACCGCAGCCCCAAACTTTAAACGACAACTTTGGTTTCTCGCCAAACCACAGTTCATAAGGCGTCATCTCAACGGATTTCGATGGTGCCCTATTTAACATGAATGCAGCCGTCTCTAAAGCATAACCCCAAAACGATAGCGGTAAATCAGTAAGAGACATCATAGATTGCACCATATCTAGTAAAGTATGATTCGACATTCGGACACACCATTACGTTGTGGTGTTCCGGGTGGCGTGAGTTGCGAAACTATTCATATTGTTTCAAATGTAGACCAAACTCGTAACTCAAATATTCTCCTCCACGATCAGATCGTAGAAACTTTATTTTCTTGTTACGATGGTTTTCCACTTCACTCTGAAATTCTTTGAACTTTTCAAATGTTTCAGACTTATGTTTCATTAAGTAGATATACCCATATCTGCCTAAATCATCTGTGAAGGTGAGAAAATAACGATACCCGCCGCGAGCCTCAACATTCATTGGACCACATACATCTGTATGTATGATTTCCAACAAATCTGTTACTCGCCCCATAGTTCCGGAGAACGGCGTTTTAGTCATCTTGCCCATGAGGCACGGTTCGCAAGTACCAAGTTGAAGCGGTATCGCAGCGGGGGCAGCTCGTCGCACGTGCCGGCGATCAGGTTGCACACGGCCAGCCGGACGCCTCCGGGGACCTCGGTCGGCGCGTCGACGAGGCCCACGAGGAGGAGGTCATCGCCCGACATGAGCGGCACCGCGTCATCCAGCAGGCCCACGGCGCACGAGACCAAGGAGCGCAGGGAGCGGCACGCGCGGCCGAGCGGGCTTCCCCGCGCCGGGACGAGTGCCGGGGCGGAGGCGACGGGCGGCCCTCGCGCCCTGTAGCTTCGCACCTGAACGAAGAAGCCGGCGAGGGCGGGCGGGTCCGGCCAGCGGCCGCGGAGGAAGGCGGGGACGGACACGAGGCCCCGCCATCGCTTGCACGCCGCGGCGCAGCAGAAGAGGGCGGCGGCGCCGGCAACACGCGCCAGGATCTCGTGGACCATGTCTTCCGGGAGCGTGGCCGCGCCGGCGGCTGCCGTCTCCGTCGCCTTCTCCATGCTCCCTCGGGCGACGTCCATGTGATCAGAGGCAAAGCCGTGGTTGGGATTTTGGTTCGGGGCGTGCGTGCCAGGCACCTCCGACTCTGGATATATACTAGTAGGAGTCTACCTAGTTTTCTTTTGTTTTGTTTTCGAGCTCGTGTACGGATTGCCTCGTCTTCGGATGCCAGCGTCCTAGCAATTGTGTTGTACTACATGTGCAAATCGATGTCAAGAAACACTTCGTTTCATCCGGCTGAAAACCCTTTTTTAGAACAAAGGCTCGAGGATGAGCCCGGCTTTGAATTAACAAAGCCATCAACCAGCCAGGTATTACAGCCAACAAGTGCTAGCCCAACGCCACTTACAAAGAAAATAAAACACGAGTGGCCCAAAGATACATGGGTGCTGAAGAACACAACTTACAACTCAGTCCCAAACTACCAGCACCTAAACTAGTTAGAGATGAAGAACCGCTTGAAGAAAGGACCGCCCTTGAAGCTCGAAACACCGGCGCCAAAGAAAACATCAGCGACAATGGAAATCTTCTGGACACGGTATTTTCAACTAATTCTTCGCCTGTTTGGAAAGGTATTGAATATGGCCTACAACTAGTGAAAAAGGGTTTTATTTGGAGAATTGGTAACGGCTCTATGGTGCGTACATGGAGTGATCCTTGGATCCCAAGAGGTAATGATCTTAGACCGATTACTCCGAAAAGGAATTGTCGCTTTAACCATGTTTCAGACTTTTTGTTCAACCATGGTGGATGGAACATGGAGCGTCTCCAACAGCATTTTTGGGATGTAAATGTGCAGCAAATTCTGAGAATACGTACATCTCCGAGAGGCCGGGAAGATTTTATTGCCTGGTTTTCGGAAAAGTCTGGACAATTTATTATTAAGAGCGCCTACAAACTCGCTACTAGAGAACATGACGATTCATTTGCAGGAGGGGCTTCAAGTATGTGTCCAAAGGGAGATCGATCCATATGGGTCTCCACGCAGGTGAAGCCGCCAGATCCCCACCGCCACCTTCATCGGTGTCGCGCGCGCGGGCTAGAGGGCACCTCGGGTGGCGGCGGAGGGTAGGGAAAGGTGAGGGAGGGGTGGCGGCGGCGGCGGTTAGGGCAACCCCCGTGTCGCCTCAGAGGAGGCGATGCGGGGGCGGGGGCAGGGGGGCTGTTGTCGACTGCTGTATGCTGACAATGAATCGAAAACACAAAGTCACATCCACCCCACCCGACCGCCCGCCTTCCCCACTTGCCACGCATCCCGTGTGGGTCTCATCAACCGCTCACCTTTGTATCCTTTTCTCAACAGCGACACAAAGCAACACGTTCCCCCGTCGACCCTCCCATTGTTGGGGAACGTAGTAATTTCAAAAAATTTCCTACGCACACACATGATCATGGTGATGCATAGCAACGAGAGGGAAGAGTGTGTCCATGTACCCTCATAGTCCAAAAGCAGAAGCGTTAGCACAGCGCGGTTGATGTAGTCGTATGTCTTCACAATCCGACCGATCAAGTACCGAACATACGGCACCTTTGAGTTCTGCACACGTTCAACTCGATGACGTCCCTTGAACTCCGATCCAGCCGAGCTTTGAGGGGGAGTTCCGTCAGCACGACGGCATGGTGACGATGATGATGTTCTACCGACGCAGGGCTTCGCCTAAGCACCGCTACGATATTATCAAGGTGGACTATGGTGGAGAGGGGCACCGCACATGGCTAAAAGATCCAATAGATCAATTGTTGTGTCTATGGGGTGCCCCTCTCCTCTGTATATAAAGGGGAGGGGGAGGAGAGGGCCGGCCAAGGGGAGGAGGCGCGCCCAAGGGGGGAGTCCTACTCCCACCGGGAGTAGGACTCCTCCTTTTCCTATTTGGAGAGGGAAGGAAGAGGAAGGAGGGAGGAAGGAAA
>NC_041380.1:548093412-548172086 GCF_002162155.2 Triticum dicoccoides | reverse complement strand
AATTCGGATTGGGCTTGGGGGGAGGGGCGCCCCCTCCCTTGCTCCTTTCCCCTCCTTTCCACTAAAGCCCATTAAGGCCCATATACCTCCCGAGGGGTTCCGATAACCTCCCGGTGCTCCGGTATTATCCAGATCTCACCCGGAACCATTTCGGTATCCAAATATAGTCGTCCAATATATCGATCTTTATGTCTCGACCATTTCGAGACTCCTCGTCATGTTCATGATCACATCTGGGACTCCGAACTACCTTCGGTACATCAAAACACATAAACTCATAGTATAACCATCATCGAACTTTAAGCATGCGGACCCTACGGGTTCGAGAACTATGTAGACATGACCGAGACACGTCTCCGGTCAATAACTAATAGCGGAACCTGGATGCTCATATTGGCTCCCACATATTCTACGAAGATCTTTATCGGTCAAACCGCATAACGACATATGTTGTTCCCTTTGTCATCGGTATGTTGCTTGCCTGAGATTCGATCGTCGGTATCTCAATACCTAGTTCAATCTCGTTACTGGCAAGTCTCTTTACTCGTTTCGTAATACATCATCCCGCAACTAACTCATTAGTTGCAATGCTTGCAAGGCTTATAGTGATGTGCATTACCGAGTGGGCCCAGAGATACCTCTCCGACAATCGGAGTGACAAATCCTAATCTCAAAATACGCCAACCCAACAAGTACCTTCTGAGACACCTGTAGAGCACCTTTATAATCACCCAGTTACGTTGTGACATTTGGTAGCACACAAAGTGTTCCTCCGGTAAATGGGAGTTGCATAATCTCATAGTCATAGGAACATGTATAAGTCATGAAGAAAGCAATAGCAACATACTAAACGATCAAGTGCTAAGCTAACGGAATGGGTCAAGTCAATCACATCATTCTCCTAATGATGTGATCCCATTAATAAAATAACAACTCTTTGTCTATGGCTAGGAAACATAACCATCTTTGATCAACGAGCTAGTCAAGTAGAGGCATACTAGTGACACTCTGTTTGTCTATGTATTCACACATGTATCATGTTTCCGGTTAATACAATTCTAGCATGAATAATAAACATTTATCATGATATAAGGAAATAAATAATAACTTTATTATTGCCTCTAGGGCATATTTCCTTTAGTCCCCCCTTGCACTAGAGTCAATAATCTAGATTACACAGTAATGATTCTAACACCCATGGAGCCTTGGTGCTGATCATGTTTTGCTCGTGGAAGAGGCTTAGTCAACGGGTCTGCAACATTCAGATCCGTATGTATCTTGCAAATCTCTATGTCTCCCACCTGGACTTGATCCCGGATGGAGTTGAAGCATCTCTTGATGTGCTTGGTTCTCCTGTGAAATCTGGATTCCTTTGCCAAAGCAATTGCACCAGTATTGTCACAAAAGATTTTCGTTGGACCCGATGCACTAGGTACGACACCTAGCTCAGATATGAACTCCTTCATCCAGACTCCTTCATTTGCTGCTTCTGAAGCAGCTATGTACTCCGCTTCACATGTAGATCCCGCTACGATGCTTTGTTTAGAACTGCACCAACTGACAGCTCCACCGTTCAATAAAAACACATATCCGGTTTGCGATTTAGAATCGTCCGGATCAGTGTCAAAGCTTGCATCGACGTAACCATTTACAACAAGCTCTTTGTCACCTCCATAAACGAGAAACATATCCTTAGTCCTTTTCAGGTATTTCAGGATGTTCTTTACCGCTGTCCAGTGATCCACTCCTGGATTACTTTGGTACCTCCCTGCTAAACTAATAGCAAGACACACCTCAGGTCTGGTAGACATCATTGCATACATGATAGAGCCTATGGCTGAAGCATAGGGAACATCTTTCATTTTCTCTCTATCTTCTACAGTGGTCGGGCATTGAGTCTTACTCAACTTCACACCTTGTAACACAGGCAAGAACCCTTTCTTTGCTTGATCCATTTTGAACTTCTTCAAAACTTTGTCAAGGAATGTGCTTTGTGAAAGTCCAATTAAGCGTCTCGATCTATCTCTATAGATCTTGATGCCCAATATATAAGCAGCTTCACCGAGGTCCTTCATTGAAAAACTCTTATTCAAATATCCTTTTATGCTATCCAGAAATTCTATATCATTTCCAATCAACAATATGTCATCGACATATAATATCAGAAATGCTATAGAGCTCCCACTCACTTTCTTGTAAATACAAACTTCTCCAAAAGTCTGTATAAAACCATATGCTTTGATCACACTATCAAAACGTTTATTCCAACTCCGAGAGGCTTGCACCAGTCCATAAATGGATCGTTGAAGCTTGCACACTTTGTTAGCTCCCTTTGGATCGACAAAACCTTCCAGTTGCATCATATACAACTCTTCTTCTAGAAATCAATTTAAGTCTAACCCACTTCCTTTGCATAAGGATTTTGTGAGCAAACAACTTATGGGAACAAGAATCAACTTGCATAGGAAGGTAAAACAAGCATAACTTCAAAACTTTAAGCACATAGAGAGGAAACTTGATATTATTGCAATTCCTACAAGCATACATTCCTCCCTCATAATAATTTTCAGTAGCATCATGAATGAATTCAACAATATAACCAGCACATAAAGCATTCTTTTCATGATCTACTTGCACAGAAATTTTACTACTCTCCACATAAGCAAATTTCTTCTCAACAATAGTAGTGGGAGCAAACTCAACAAAATAACTATCATGTGATTGAAAATTAAGATCAAGATGCCAAGTTTCATGGTTATCATTATTCTTTAAGGCATACGTGTCATCACAATAATCATCATAGATAGGAGGCATGCTTACATCATAGTAAATTTGCTCATCAAAGCTTGGGGAACAAAAAATATCATCTTTATCAAACATAGCTTCCCCAAGCTTGTGGCTTTGCATATCATTAGCATCATGGATATTCAAGGAATTCATACTAACAACATTGCAATCATGCTCATCATACAAAGATTTAGTGCCAAACATTCTACAGATTTCTTCTTCTAGCACTTGAGCACAATTTTCCTTTCCATCATACTCACGAAAGATATTAAAAAGATGAAGCGTATGAGGCAAACTCAATTCCATGTTTTGTAGTTTTCTTTTATAAACTAAACTAGTGATAAAACAAGAAACTAAACAATTCGATTGCAAGATCTAAAGATATACCTTCAAGCACTCACCTCCCTGGCAACGGCGCCAGAAAAGATCTTGATGTCTACTACGCAACCTTCTTCTGGTAGACGTTGTTGGGCCTCCAAGTGCAAAGGTTTGTATGATAGTAGCAAATTTCCCTCAAGTGGATGACCTAAGGTTTATCAATCCGTGGGCGGCGTAGGATGAAGATGGTCTCTCTCAAGCAACCCTGCAACCAAGTAACAAAGAGTCTCTTGTGTCCCCAACACACCCAATACAATGATAAATTGTATAGGTGCACTTGTTCGGCGAAGAGATGGTGATACAAGTGCAATATGGATGGTATATATAGGTTTTTGTAATCTGAAAAATATAAAAACAGCAAGGTAACAAGTGGTAAAAGTGAGCGTAAAAGGTATTGCAATGCGTTGAAACAAGGCCTAGGGTTCATACTTTCACTAGTGCAAGTTGTCTCAACAATAATAACATAATTGGTTCATATAACTATCCCTCAACATGCAACAAAGAGTCACTCCAAAGTCACTAATAGCGGAGAACAAACGAAGAGATTATGGTAGGGTACGAAACCACCTCAAAGTTATTCTTTCCAATCAATCCGTTGGGCTATTCCTATAAGTGTCACAAACAGCCCTAGAGTTCATACTAGAATAACACCTTAAGACACAAATCAACCAAAACCCTAATGTCACCTAGATACTCCAATGTCACCTCAAGTATCCGTGGGTATGATTATACGATATGCATCACACAATCTTAGATTCATCTATTCAACCAACACATAGAACCTCAAAGAGTGCCTCAAAGTTTCTACCGGAGAATCAAGACGAAAACGTGTGCCAACCCCTATGCATAGGTTCATGGGCGGAACCCGCAAGTTGGTCACCAAAACATACATCAAGTGAATCATGTGATATCCCATTATCACCACACATATGCACGGCAAGACATACATCAAGTGTTCTCAAATCATTAAAGACTCAATCCAATAAGATTACTTCAAAGGGAAAACTCAATCCATTACAAGAGAGTAGAGGGGGAGAAGCAACATAATATCCAACTATAATAGCAAAGCTCGCGATACATCAAGATCGTATCACCTCAAGAACACGAGAGAGAGAGAGATCAAACACATAGCTACTGGTACATACCCTCAGCCCCGAGGGTGAACTACTCCCTCCTCGTCATGGACAACGCCAGGATGATGAAGATGGCCACCAGTGAGGGATCCCCCCTCCAGCAGGGTGCCGGAACAGGGTTCCAATTGGTTTTTGGTGGCTACAGAGGCTTGCGGCGGCGGAACTCCCGATCTATTTTGTTCCCCGATCGTTTTAGGGTATATGGATATATATAGGTGAAAGAAGTACGTCAGGGGAGCCACGAGGGGCCCACGAGGGTGGAGGGCGCGCCCAGGGGGTGGGTGTGCTACCTCTTGAGCACTGCGTTGGATTTCCCCGAAGAGGAGAGGATGATGTAGCAAAGTAGCGTAAGTATTTCCCTCAGTTTTTGAGAACCAAGGTATCAATCCAGTAGGAGGCCACGCGCGAGTCCCTCGTACCTATACAAAACGATAGCTCAACGCAACCAACGCGATTAGGGGTTGTCAATCCCTTCACGGTCACTTACGAGAGTGAAATATGATAGATAATTTTTTTGGTATAAAGATGCAAGGTAAAATAAAAGGCAAAAGTAAAAGCAAAGAAAAAATAAAGTGATTGGAGATTGATATGATGAGAATAGACCCGGGGGCCATAGATTTCACTAGTGGCTTCTCTCAAGAGCATAAGTATTTCTACGGTGGGTGAACAAATTACTGTTGAGCAATTGACAGAATTGATCATAGTTATGAGAATATCTAGGTATGATCATGTATATAGGCATCACGTTCGAGACAAGTAGACCGACTCCTGCCTGCATCTACTACTATTACTCCACTCATCGACCGCTATCTAGCATGCATCTAGAGTATTAAGTTAATGAAAACAGAGTAACGCCTTAAGCAAGATGACATGATGTAGAGGAATAAATTCATGCAATATGATAAATACCCCATCTTGTTATCCTCGATGACAACAATACAATACGTGCCTTGCTGCCCCTTCTGTCACTGGGAAAGGACACCACAAGATTGAACCCAAAGCTAAGCACTTCTCCCATTGCAAGAAAAACCAATCTAGTAGGCAAAACTAAACTGATAATTCGAAGAGACTTGCAAAGATAACCAATCATACATAAAAGAATTCAGAGAAGATTCAAATATTGTTCATAGATAATCTTGATCATAAACCCACAATTCATCGGTCTCAACAAACACACCGCAAAAAGAAGATTACATCGAATAGATCTCCACGAGAGAGGGGGAGAACATTGTATTGAGATCCAAAAAGAGAGAAGAAGCCATCTAGCTACTAACTATGGACCCGAAGGTCTGAGGTAAACTACTCACACTTCATCGGAGAGGCTATGATGTTGATGTAGAAGCCCTCCGTGATCAATTCCCCTTCCGGCGGAGCTCCGGAACAGGCCCCAAGATGGGATCTCGTGGATACAAAAAGTTGCGGCGGTGGAATTAGGTTTTGGCTCCGTATCTGATCGTTTGGGGGTACGTAGCTATATATAGGAGGAAGGAGTACGTCGGTGGAGCTTCGAGGGGCCCACGAGGCAGGGGGGGCGCGCCCTAGGGGGGGCCCCTCCACCCTCGTGACCGCCTCATGGCTTTCTTGACGGAGGGTCCATGTCTCCTGGGTCTTATCTGATGAGAAAATCAGGTTCCCGAAGGTTTCATTCCATTTGGACTCCGTTTGATATTCCGTTTCTTCGAAAC
Organism: Triticum dicoccoides; assembly: GCF_002162155.2. Taxonomy (NCBI): domain Eukaryota; kingdom Viridiplantae; phylum Streptophyta; class Magnoliopsida; order Poales; family Poaceae; genus Triticum; species Triticum dicoccoides. The sequence continues at coordinate 548,166,103 of NC_041380.1, read as the reverse complement.
ACTGAAATAGGCAAAAAATAGCAATTTTGGGCTGGGCCTCTGGTTAATAGGTTAGTCCCAAAAGTAATATAAAAGTGGAAAATAAAGCCCAATATAGTCCAAAACAGTAGATAATATAGCATGGAGCAATCAAAAATTATAGATACGTTGGAGACGTATCAGGGCGCACCCCCTGCCTCGTGCCTCCCTCGTTGCTTTCTTGACATGGACTCCAAGTCTCCCGGGTTGCTTTCCTTCCAAAAATAACTTCTCCAAAAGATTTCATTCCGTTTCGACTCCGTTTGATATTCCTTTTCTTCGAAACACTGAAACAAGGGAAAAAACAGGAACTGGCACTGGGCTCTGGGTCAATTGGTTAGTCCCAAAAATAATATAAAAGCGCATAGTAAGGCCCATAAAACATCCAAGATGGATAATATAATAGCATGAATACTTCATAAATTATAGATACGTTGGAGACGTATCAGCATCCCCAAGCTTAATTCCTGCTCGTCCTCGAGTAGGTAAATGATAAAAGAAATAATTTATGAAGTGTGAATGCTAGCAGGTGCATAAGTTTGATCAATGATAATTTCAATCACCATTTCTGGCATCATTATATGTCATAACAGTAGCTCAACTCATAGAACTTTGCATGATCAAGTAACAAACTATTCACATGTTAAAGTATAGATCATAAACTTTTTTGAAAACTAATAAACCGTGTTATTAGTCATCAAACAATTACAATTCATCTTATTTTCAGGAAGAGTCTATGTCAGAGCTTTGATTTAGCAAATCCCACATACTCAACTATCATATAGTCTTCCATGATTGCTACCACTCAAAGCATATTTTTAGAACAAATAGTATTCATCGAACATAGAGAAAGATAGGGGCTTAATGTTTCGCCTCCCAACCTTTTACCTCAAGGGTAATGTCAACAATAATAATTCATGATCAAATATATTTGAATGGCCATATATGCTTAGATCTTTCCATCACATGATGCTTACCAACTAAAGAGTAGGTTGGAAATGAGAAGGAATACTACTGACTCTTGCATAAAAGTAAAAGATAGGCCCTTCGCAGAGGGAAGCAGGGATTTGCAGAGGTGCCAGAGCTCGAAGCAAAAACGGAGATGAAAATAATTTTGAGAGGTATGCTTTCATTGTCAACATAACTTCCAGGAGTTCCCAATATCTCCCATACTACATACATTATAGGCGGTTCCCAAACAGAAAGGTAAAGATTTTTACTCCCCCTCCACCAACAATCATCAATCCATGGCTTGCCCGAAACAAGGGTGCCTCCAACTAACATCAAACCCGGGGTAGTTTTGTTTGCAATTATTTTTGATTTGATTTCGATCTTTTGATCATGGGACTGGGCATCCCGGTTACCAGCCATTTTCTCGTGAATGATGAGCGGAATTCACTCATCGTGAGAATAACCCACCTAGCATGGAAGATACTTCTAACCCTAGTCGCTACATGAGTGATTCGGGCATATAAAACAGATTATTATTTGAAGGTTTAGAGTTTGGCACATGCAAATTTACTTGGAACGGCAGGTAAATACCGCATATAGGTAGATATGGTGGACACTCAAGGAAGAAAATTGTTTCAAGGAATTTGGATGCACAAGCAGAATTCCCGCTTAGTACAGATATTTTGGCTAGCAAAGGATTCTAAATAGCAAGCACCACATGTTAGAGGATCCAAAACAATATAACTTATACAAATATACCCAAGCATAACTCATTATGTTGTCTTCCTTGTCCAACTTCAACTAATTTGCTCAGGTTTGAAAATAATTAATGGGGATCACAATCATAGAAGATGTCCAAGATAGTATATTTATATGTGAAATCTCTCTTCCTTCAATATTCTTTCATGAATTGTTCAAGTGACCAATACAATGTTTGCTAACCTACAATGAATTTACCACCTCTACTTCTTATATGTAAAGGCATTACTCCCTATGGGAAAGACATATGAAACATATATAATTTTAGATTTATGGCATTCAAATCATTCAACCATTTACTCATAGGATATAAGTGAGGCACATGAGTAAATGACAAACTACTCCAAAAAGATATAAGTGAAGATCAATGAGTAGTTAAATAATTATTTAGCTATGTGAGGATTCTCTCTCATTTAAGAATTTCAGATCTTAGTATTTTATTCAAACAGCAAGCAAAGCTATATAAAATGACGCTCCAAGCAAAACACATATCATGTGGTGAATAAAAATATAGCTCCAACTAAGTTACCGATGGACGAAGACGAAAGAGGGGATGCCATCCGGGGCATCCCCAAGCTTAGGCTCTTGGTTATCCTTGAATATTAACTTGGGGTGCCTTGGGAATCCCCAAGCTTAGGCTCTTGCCACTCCTTATTCCATAGTCCATTGAATCTTTACCCAAAACTTGAAAACCTCACAACACAAAACTTAACAGAAAATCTCGTGAGCTCCGTGAGCGAAAGAAAACAAAACACCACTTCAAGGTGCTGTAATGAAATCATTCTTTATTTATATTGGTGTTAAACCTACTGTATTCCAACTTCTCTATGGTTTATAAACTATTTTACTAGCCATAGATTCATCAAAATAAGCAAGCAACACAATGAAAACAGAATCTGTCTAAAACAGAACAGTCTGTAGTAATCTGTAACTAGCGTAAACTTATGGAACTCCAAAAATTCTAAAATAAATTGGTGGACCTGAGGAATTTGTCTAGTAATCATCTGCAAAAATAATCAACTAAATAGCACTCTCCAGTAAAAAGTTTTAGCTAAACTCATGAGCGCTAAAGTTTCTGTTTTTTACAGCATGATCATAAAGACTTCACCCGAGTCTTCCCAAAGGTTCTACTTGGCACAAACACTAATTAAAACACAAAACCACATCTAACCAGAGGCTAAATGAATTATTTATTCCTAAACAGAACCAAAAAGCAAGAAACTAAAATAAAATTGGGTTTCCTCCCAACAAGCGCTATCGTTTAACGCCGCTAGCTAGGCATGATGATTTCAATGATGCTCCCATAAAAGATAAGAATTGAAACATAAAGAGAGCATCATGAAGAATATGACTAGCACATTTAAGTCTATCCCACTTCCTATGCATAAGGATTTTGTGAGCAAACAACTTATGGGAACAAGAATCAACTTGCATAGGAAGGTAAAACAAGCATAACTTCAAAACTTTAAGCACACAGAGAGGAAACTTGATATTATTGCAATTCCTACAAGCATACATTCCTCCCTCATAATAATTTTCAGTAGCATCATGAATGAATTCAACAATATAACCAGCACCTAAAGCATTCTTTTCATGATCTACTTGCATAGAAATTTTACTACTCTCCACATAAGCAAATTTCTTCTCAACAATAGTAGTGGGAGCAAACTCAACAAAATAACTATCACGTGATTGAAAATTAAGATCAAGATGACAAGTTTCATGGTTATCATTATTCTTTAAGGCATACGTGTCATCACAATAACCATCATAGATAGGAGGCATGCTTACATCATAGTAAATTTGCTCATCAAAGCTTGGGGGACAAAAATATCATCTTTATCAAACATAGCTTCCCAAAGCTTGTGGCTTTGCATATCATTAGCATCATGGATATTCAAGGAATTCATACTAACAATACTGAAATCAAGCTCATCAATAAAAGATTTAGTGCCAAACATTCTATAGATTTCTTCTTCTAGCACTTGAGCACAATTTTCCTTTCCATCATTCTCACGAAAGATATTAAAAAGATGAAGCGTGTGAGGCAAACTCAATTCCATTTTTTGTAGTTTTATTTTATAAACTAAACTAGTGATAAAACAAGAAACTAAAAGATTGGATTGCAAGATCTAAAGATGTACCTTCGAGCACTCACCTCCCCGGGAACGGCACCAGAAAAGAGCTTGATGTCTACTACGCAACCTTCTTCTGGTAGACGTTGTTGGGCCTCCAACTGCAGAGGTTTTAGGACAGTAGCAAATTTCCCTCAAGTGGATGACCTAAGGTTTATCAATCCGTGGGAGGCGTAGGATGAACATGGTCTCTCTCAAGCAACCCTGCAACCAAATAACAAGGAGTCTCTTGTGTCCCGAACACACCTAATACAATGATAAATTGTATAGGTGCACTAGTTCGGCGAAGAGATGGTGATACAAGTGCAATATGGATGGTAGATATAGGTTTTTGTAATCTGAAAATATAAAAACAGCTAGGTAACAAGTGGTAAAAGTGAGCGTAAATGGTATTGCAATGCGTTGAAACAAGGCCTAGGGTTCATACTTTCACTAGTGCAAGTTCTCTCAACAATAATAACATAATTGGATCATATAACTATCCCTCAACATGCAACAAAGAGTCACTCCAAAGTCACTAATAGCGGAGAACAAACGAAGAGATTATGGTAGGGTAGGAAACCACCTCAAAGTTATTCTTTCCAATCAATCCGTTGGGCTATTCCTATAAGTGTCACAAACAGCCCTAGAGTTCGTACTAGAATAACACCTTAAGACACAAATCAACCAAAACCCTAATGTCACCTAGATATCCAATGTCACCTCAAGTATCCGTGGGTATGATTATATGATATGCATCACACAATATTAGATTCATCTATTCAACCAACACATAGAACCTCAAAGAGTGCCTCAAAGTTTCTACCGGAGAATCAAGACGAAAACGTGTGCCAACCCCTATGCATAGGTTCATGGGCGGAACCCACAAGTTGATCACCAAAACATACATCAAGTGAATCACGTGATATCCCATTGTCACCACGGATACGCATGGCAAGACATACATCAAGTGTTCTCAAATCATTAAAGACTCAATCCGATGAGATTACTTCAAAGGGAAAACTCAATCCATTACAAGAGAGTAGAGAGGGAGAAGCAACATAAGATCCAACTATAATAGCAAAGCTCGCGATACATCAAGATCGTATCACCTCAAGAACACGAGAGAGAGAGATCAAACACATAGCTACTGGTACATACCCTCAGCCCCGAGGGTGAACTACTCCCTCCTCGTCATGGAGAGCGTCGCGATGATGAAGATGGCCACCGGTGAGGGATCCCCCCTCCGGCAGGGTGCCGGAACAGGGTCCCGATTGGTTTTTGGTGGCTACAGAGGCTTGCGGCGGCGAAACTCCCGATCTATTTTGTTCCCCGATCGTTTTAGGGTATATGGATATATATAGGTGAAATAAGTACGTCAGGGGAGCCACGAGGGGCCCATGAGGGTGGAGGGCGCGCCCAGGGGGTGGGTGTGCTACCTCTTGAGCACTGCGTTGGATTGCCCCGAAGAGGAGAGGATGATGTAGCAAAGTAGCGTAAGTATTTCCCTCAGTTTTTGAGAAGCAAGGTATCAATCCAGTAGGAGGCCACGCGCGAGTCCCTCGTACCTATACAAAACGATAGCTCAACGCAACCAACGCGATTAGGGGTTGTCAATCCCTTCACGGTCACTTACGAGAGTGAAATCTGATAGAGATGATAGATAATATTTTTGGTATTTTTTGGTATAAAGATGCAAGGTAAAATAAAAGGCAAAAGTAAAAGCAAAGAAAAAATAAAGTGATTGGAGATTGATATGATGAGAATAGACCCGGGGGCCATAGATTTCACTAGTGGCTTCTCTCAAGAGCATAAGTATTTCTATGGTGGGTGAACAAATTACTATTGAGCAATTGACAGAATTGAGCATAGTTATGAGAATATCTAGGTATGATCATGTATATAGGCATCACGTCCGAGACAAGTAGACCGACTCCTGCCTGCATCTACTGCTATTACTCCACTCATCGACCGCTATCCAGCATGCATCTAGAGTACTAAGTTAATGAAAACAGAGTAACGCCTTAAGCAAGATGACATGATGTAGAGGAATAAATTCATGCAATATGATAAATACCCCATCTTGTTATCCTCGATGACAACAATACAATACGTGCCTAGCTTCCCCTTCTGTCACTGGGAAAGGACACCACAAGATTGAACCCAAAGCTAAGCACTTCTCCCATTGCAAGAAAAACCAATCTAGTAGGCAAAACTAAACTGATAATTCGAAGAGACTTGCAAAGATAACCAATCATACATAAAAGAATTCAGAGAAGATCCAAATATTGTTCATTGATAATCTTGATCATAAACCCACAATTCATCGATCTCCACAAACACACCGCAAAAAGAAGATTACATCGAATAGATCTCCACGAGAGAGGGGGAGAACATTGTATTGAGATCCAAAAAGAGAGAAGAGGCCATCTAGCTACTAACTATGGACCCGAAGGTCTGAGGTAAACTACTCACACTTCATCGGAGAGGCTATGATGTTGATGTAGAAGCCCTCCATGATGATTCCCCTTCCGGAGGAGCTCCGGAACAGGCCCCAAGATGGGATCTCGTGGATACAAAAAGTTGCGGCGGTGGAATTAGGTTTTTGGCTCCGTATCTGATCGTTTGGGGGTACGTAGGTATATATAGGAGGAAGGAGTACGTCGGTGGAGTTTTGAGGGGCCCACGAGGCAGGGGGCGCGCCCTAGGGGGGGCCCCTCCACCCTCGTGACCACCTCGTGGCTTTCTTGATGGAGGGTCCAAGTCTCCTGGGTCTTATCTGATGAGAAAATCATGTTCCCGAAGGTTTCATTCAATTTGGACTCCGTTTGATATTCCGTTTCTTCGAAACACTAAAATAGGCAAAAAACAACAATTTTGGGCTGGGCCTCTGGTTAATAGGTTAGTCCCAAAATTAATATAAAAGTGGAAAATAAAGCCCAATATAGTCCAAAACAGTAGATAATATAGCATGGAGCAATCAAAAATTATAGATACGTTGGAGACGTATCAGGGCGCACCCCCCTGCCTCGTGCCTCCCTCGTTGCTTTCTTGACGTGGACTCCAAGTCTCCCGGGTTGCTTTCCTTCCAAAAATAACTTCTCCAAAAGATTTCATTCCGTTTCGACTCCGTTTGATATTCCTTTTCTTCGAAACACTGAAACAAGGGAAAAAACAGGAACTGGCACTGGGCTCTGGGTCAATTGGTTAGTCCCAAAAATAATATAAAAGCGCATAGTAAGGCCCATAAAGCATCCAAGATGGATAATATAATAGCATGAATACTTCATAAATTATAGATATTTTGGAGATGTATCAGCATCCCCAAGCTTAATTCCTGCTCGTCCTCGAGTAGGTAAATGATAAAAGAAATAATTTATGAAGTGTGAATGCTAGCAGGTGCATAAGTTTGATCAATGATAATTTCAATCACCATTTCTAGCATCATTATATGTCATAACAGTAGCTCAACTCATAGAACTTTGCATGATCAAGTAACAAACTATTCACATGTTAAAGTATAGATCATAAACTTTTTTGAAAACTAATAAACCGTGTTATTAGTCATCAAACAATTACAATTCATCTTATTTTCAGGAAGAGTCTATGTCAGAGCTTTGATTTAGCAAATCCCACATACTCAACTATCATATAGTCTTCCATGATTGCTACCACTCAAAGCATATTTTTAGAACAAATAGTATTCATCGAACACAGAGAAAGATAGGGGCTTAATGTTTCGCCTCCCAACCTTTTACCTCAAGGGTAATGTCAACAATAATAATTCATGATCAAATATATTTGAATGGCCATATATGCTTAGATCTTTCCATCACATGATGCTTACCAACTAAAGAGTAGGTTGGAAATGAGAAGGAATACTACTGACTCTTGCATAAAAGTAAAAGATAGGCCCTTCGCAGAGGGAAGCAGGGATTTGCAGAGGTGCCAGAGCTCGAAGCAAAAACGGAGATGAAAATAATTTTGAGAGGTATGCTTTCATTGACAACATAACGACCAAGAGTTCCCAATATCTCCCATACTACATACATTATAGGCGGTTCCCAAAAAGAAAGGTAAAGATTTTTACTCCCCCTCCACCAACAATCATCAATCCATGGCTTGCCCGAAACAAGGGTGCCTCCAACTAACATCAAACCCGGGGTAGTTTTGTTTGCAATTATTTTTGATTTGATTTCGATCTTTTGATCATGGGACTGGGCATCCCGGTTACCAGCCATTTTCTCGTGAATGATGAGCGGAATTCACTCATCGTGAGAATAACCCACCTAGCATGGAAGATACTTCTAACCCTAGTCGCTACATGAGTGATTCGGGCATACAAAACAGAATATTATTTGAAGGTTTAGAGTTTGGCACATGCAAATTTACTTGGAACGGCAGGTAAATACCGCATATAGGTAGATATGGTGGAAACTCATGGAAGAAAATTGGTTCAAGGAATTTGGATGCACAAGCAGAATTCCCGCTTAGTACAGATATTTTGGCTAGCAAAGGATTCTAAATAGCAAGCACCACATGTTAGAGGATCCAAAACAATATAACTTATGCAAATATACCCAAGCATAACTCATTATGTTGTCTTCCTTGTCCAACTTCAACTAATTTGCTCAGGTTTGAAAATAATTAATGGGGATCACAATCATAGAAGATGTCCAAGATAGTATATTTATATGTGAAATCTCTCTTCCTTCAATATTCTTTCATGAATTGTTCAAGTGACCAATACAATGTTTGCTAACCTACAATGAATTTACCACCTCTACTTCTTATATGTAAAGGCATTACTCCCTATGGGAAAGGCATATGAAACATATATAATTTGAGATTTATGGCATTCAAATCATTCAACCATTTACTCATAGGATATAAGTGAGGCACATGAGTAAATGACAAACTACTCCAAAAAGATATAAGTGAAGATCAATGAGTAGTTAAATAATTATTTAGCTATGTGAGGATTCTCTCTCATTTAAGAATTTCAGATCTTAGTATTTTATTCAAACAGCAAGCAAAGCTATATAAAATGACGCTCCAAGCAAAACACATATCATGTGGTGAATAAAAATATAGCTCCAAGTAAAGTTACCGATGGACAAAGACGAAAGAGGGGATGCCATCCGGGGCATCCCCAAGCTTAGGCTCTTGGTTATCCTTGAATATTAACTTGGGGTGCCTTGGGCATCCCCAAGCTTAGGCTCTTGCCACTCCTTATTCCATAGTCCATTGAATCTTTACCCAAAACTTGAAAACCTCACAACACAAAACTTAACAGAAAATCTCATGAGCTCCATGAGCGAAAGAAAACAAAACACCACTTCAAGGTGCTGTAATGAAATCATTCTTTATTTATATTGGTGTTAAACCTACTGTATTCCAACTTCTCTATGGTTTATAAACTATTTTACTAGCCATAGATTCATCAAAATAAGCAAGCAACACAATGAAAACAGAATCTGTCTAAAACAGAACAGTCTGTAGTAATCTGTAACTAGCGTAAACTTATGGAACTCCAAAAATTCTAAAATAAATTGGTGGACCTGAGGAATTTGTCTAGTAATCATCTGCAAAAATAATCAACTAAATAGCACTCTCCAGTAAAAAGTTTTAGCTAAACTCATGAGCGCTAAAGTTTCTGTTTTTTACAGCATGATCATAAAGACTTCACCCGAGTCTCCCCAAAGGTTCTACTTGGCACAAACACTAATTAAAACACAAAACCACATCTAACCAGAGGCTAAATGAATTATTTATTCCTAAACAGAACCAAAAAGCAAGAAACTAAAATAAAATTGGGTTGCCTCCCAACAAGCGCTATCGTTTAACGCCGCTAGCTAGGCATGATGATTTCAATGATGCTCCCATAAAAGATAAGAATTGAAAGATAAAGAGAGCATCATGAAGAATATGACTAGCACATTTAAGTCTATCCCACTTCCTATGCATAAGGATTTTGTGAGCAAACAACTTATGGGAACAAGAATCAACTTGCATAGGAAGGTAAAACAAGCATAACTTCAAAACTTTAAGCACATAGAGAGGAAACTTGATATTATTGCAATTCCTACAAGCATACATTCCTCCCTCATAATAATTTTCAGTAGCATCATGAATGAATTCAACAATATAACCAGCACCTAAAGCATTCTTTTCATGATCTACTTGCATAGAAATTTTACTACTCTCCACATAAGCAAATTTCTTCTCAACAATAGTAGTGGGAGCAAACTCAACAAAATAACTATCACGTGATTGAAAATTAAGATCAAGATGCCAAGTTTCATGGTTATCATTATTCTTTAAGGCATACGTGTCATCACAATAACCATCATAGATAGGAGGCATGCTTACATCATAGTAAATTTGCTCATCAAAGCTTGGGGAACAAAAAATATCATCTTTATCAAACATAGCTTCCCCAAGCTTGTGGCTTTGCATATCATTAGCATCATGGATATTCAAGGAATTCATACTAACAACATTGCAATCATGCTCATCAATAAAAGATTTAGTGCCAAACATTCTACAGATTTCTTCTTCTAGCACTTGAGCACAATTTTCCTTTCCATCATACTCACGAAAGATATTAAAAAGATGAAGCGTATGAGGCAAACTCAATTCCATTTTTTGTAGTTTTCTTTTATAAACTAAACTAGTGATAAAACATGAAACTAAAAGATTCGATTGCAAGATCTAAAGATATACCTTCAAGCACTCACCTCCCTGGCAACGGCGCCAGAAAAGATCTTGATGTCTACTACGCAACCTTCTTCTGGTAGACGTTGTTGGGCCTCCAAGTGCAAAGGTTTGTATGACAGTAGAAAATTTCCCTCAAGTGGATGACCTAAGGTTTATCAATCCGTGGGCGGCGTAGGATGAAGATGGTCTCTCTCAAGCAACCCTGCAACCAAGTAACAAAGAGTCTCTTGTGTCCCCAACACACCCAATACAATGATAAATTGTATAGGTGCACTAGTTCGGCGAAGAGATGGTGATACAAGTGCAATATGGATGGTATATATAGGTTTTTGTAATCTGAAAAATATAAAAACAGCAAGGTAACAAGTGGTAAAAGTGAGCGTAAAAGGTATTGCAATGCGTTGAAACAAGGCCTAGAGTTCATACTTTCACTAGTGCAAGTTCTCTCAACAATAATAACATAATTGGTTCATATAACTATCCCTCAACATGCAACAAAGAGTCACTCCAAAGTCACTAATAGCGGAGAACAAACGAAGAGATTATGGTAGGGTACGAAACCACCTCAAAGTTATTCTTTCCAATCAATCCGTTGGGCTATTCCTATAAGTGTCACAAACAGCCCTAGAGTTCATACTAGAATAACACCTTAAGACACAAATCAACCAAAACCCTAATGTCACCTAGATACTCCAATGTCACCTCAAGTATCCGTGGGTATGATTATACGATATGCATTACACAATCTTAGATTCATCTATTCAACCAACACATAGAACCTCAAAGAGTGCCTCAAAGTTTCTACCGGAGAATCAAGACGAAAACATGTGCCAACCCCTATGCATAGGTTCATGGGCGGAACCCGCAAGTTGATCACCAAAACATACATCAAGTGAATCACGTGATATCCCATTATCACCACAGATATGCACGGCAAGACATACATCAAGTGTTCTCAAATCATTAAAGACTCAATCCGATAAGATTACTTCAAAGGGAAAACTCAATCCATTACAAGAGAGTAGAGGGGGAGAAGCAACATAAGATCCAACTATAATAGCAAAGCTCACGATACATCAAGATCATATCACCTCAAGAACACGAGAGAGAGAGAGAGAGAGATCAAACACATAGCTACTGGTACATACCCTTAGCCCTGAGGGTGAACTACTCCCTCCTCGTCATGGACAGCGCCAGGATGATGAAGATGGCCACCGGTGAGGGATCCCCCCTCCAGCAGGGTGCCAGAACAGGGTCCCAATTGGTTTTTGGTGGCTACAGAGGCTTGCGGCGGCGGAACTCCCGATCTATTTTGTTCCCCGATCGTTCTAGGGTATATGGATATATATAGGTGAAAGAAGTACGTCAGGGGAGCCACGAGGGGCCCACGAGGGTGGAGGGCGCGCCCAGGGGGTGGGTGTGCTACCTCTTGAGCACTGCGTTGGATTTCCCCGAAGAGGACAGGATGATGTAGCAAAGTAGCGTAAGTATTTCCCTCAGTTTTTGAGAACCAAGGTATCAATCTAGTAGGAGGCCACGCGCGAGTCCCTCGTACCTATACAAAACGATAGCTCAACGCAACCAACGCGATTAGGGGTTGTCAATCCCTTCACGGTCACTTACGAGAGTGAAATCTGATAGAGATGATAGATAATATTTTTGGTATTTTTTTGGTATAAAGATGCAAGGTAAAATAAAAGGCAAAAGTAAAAGCAAAGAAAAAATAAAGTGATTGGAGATTGATATGATGAGAATAGACCTGGGGGCCATAGATTTCACTAGTGGCTTCTCTCAAGAGCATAAGTATTTCTATGGTGGGTGAACAAATTACTATTGAGCAATTGACAGAATTGAGCATAGTTATGAGAATATCTAGGTATGATCATGTATATAGGCATCACGTCCGAGACAAGTAGACCGACTCCTGCCTGCATCTACTACTATTACTCCACTCATCGATCGCTATCCAGCATGCATCTAGAGTATTAAGTTAATGAAAATAGAGTAACTCCTTAAGCAAGATGACATGATGTAGAGGAATAAATTCATGCAATATGATAAATACCCCATCTTGTTATCCTCGATGACAACAATACAATACGTGCCTTGCTGCCCCTTCTGTCATTGGGAAAGGACACCGCAAGATTGAACCCAAAGCTAAGCACTTCTCCCATTGCAAGAAAAACCAATCTAGTAGGCCAAACTAAACTGATAATTCGAAGAGACTTGCAAAGATAACCAATCATACATAAAAGAATTCAGAGAAGATTCAAATATTGTTCATAGATAATCTTGATCATAAACCCACAATTCATCGGTCTCAACAAACACACCGCAAAAAGAAGATTACATCGAATAGATCTCCACGAGAGAGGGGGAGAACATTGTATTGAGATCCAAAAAGAGAGAAGAAGCCATCTAGCTACTAACTATGGACCCGAAGGTCTGAGGTAAACTACTCACACTTCATCGGAGAGGCTATGATGTTGATGTAGAAGCCCTCCGTGATCGATTCCCCTTCCGGCGGAGCTCCGGAACAGGCCCCAAGATGGGATCTCATCGATACAAAAAGTTGCGGCGGTGCAATTAGGTTTTTGGCTCCGTATCTGATCGTTTGGGGGTACGTAGGTATATATAGGAGGAAGGAGTACGTCGGTGGATCTTCGAGGGGCCCACGAGGCAGGGGGCACGCCCTAGGGGGGGGGGGCCCTCCACCCTCGTGACCGCCTCGTGGCTTTATTGACGGAGGGTCCAAGTCTCCTGGGTCTTATCTGATGAGAAAATCACGTTCCCGAAGGTTTCATTCCATTTGGACTCCGTTTGATATTCCGTTTCTTCGAAACACTGAAATAGGCAAAAAACAGCAATTTTGGGCTGGGCCTCTGGTTAATAGGTTAGTCCCAAAAGTAATATAAAAGTGGAAAATAAAGCCCAATATAGTCCAAAACAGTAGATAATATAGCATGGAGCAATCAAAAATTATAGATACGTTGGAGACGTATCAGGGTGCACCCCCCTGCCTCGTGCCTCCCTCGTTGCTTTCTTGACGTGGACTCCAAGTCTCCCGGGTTGCTTTCCTTCCAAAAATAACTTCTCCAAAAGATTTCATTCCGTTTCGACTCCGTTTGATATTCCTTTTCTTCGAAACACTGAAACAAGGGAAAAAACAGGAACTGACACTGGGCTCTGGGTCAATAGGTTAGTCCCAAAAATAATATAAAAGTGCATAGTAAGGCCCATAAAACATTGAAGATGGATAATATAATAGCATGAATACTTCATAAATTATAGATACGTTGGAGACGTATCAGCATCCCCAAGCTTAATTCCTGCTCGTCCTCGAGTAGGTAAATGATAAAAGAAATAATTTATGAAGTGTGAATGCTAGCAGGTGCATAAGTTTGATCAATGATAATTTCAATCACCTTTTCTAGCATCATTATATGTCATAACAGTATCTCAACTCATAGAACTTTGCATGATCAAGTAACAAACTATTCACATGTTAAAGTATAGATCATAAACTTTTTTGAAAACTAACAAACCGTGTTATTAGTCATCAAACAATTACAATTCATCTTATTTTCAGGAAGAGTCTATGTCAGAGCTTTGATTTAGCAAATCCCACATACTCAACTATCATATAGTCTTCCATGATTGCTACCACTCAAAGCATATTTTTAGAACAAATAGTATTCATCGAACACAGAGAAAGATAGGGGCTTAATGTTTCGCCTCCCAACCTTTTACCTCAAGGGTAATGTCAACAATAATAATTCATGATCAAATATATTTGAATGGCCATATATGCTTAGATCTTTCCATCACATGATGCTTACCAACTAAAGAGTAGGTTGGAAATGAGAAGGAATACTACTGACTCTTGCATAAAAGTAAAAGATAGGCCCTTCGCAGAGGGAAGCAGGGATTTGCAGAGGTGCCAGAGCTCGAAGCAAAAACGGAGATGAAAATAATTTTGAGAGGTATGCTTTCATTGTCAACATAACGACCAAGAGTTCCCAATATCTCCCATACTACATACATTATAGGCGGTTCCCAAACAGAAAGGTAAAGATTTTTACTCCCCTCCACCAACAATCATCAATCCATGGCTTGCCCGAAACAAGGGTGCCTCCAAGTAACATCAAACCTGGGGTAGTTTTGTTTGCAATTATTTTTGATTTGATTTCGATCTTTTGATCATGGGACTGGGCATCCCGGTTACCAGCCATTTTCTCGTGAATGATGAGCGGAATTCACTCATCGTGAGAATAACCCACCTAGCATGGAAGATACTTCTAACCCTAGTCGCTACATGAGTGATTCGGGCATACAAAACAGATTATTATTTGAAGGTTTAGAGTTTGGCACATGCAAATTTACTTGGAACGGCAGGCAAATACCGCATATAGGTAGATATGGTGGACACTCATGGAAGAAAATTGGTTCAAGGAATTTGGATGCACAAGCAGAATTCCCGCTTAGTACAGATATTTTGGCTAGCAAAGGATTCTAAATAGCAAGCACCACATGTTAGAGGATCCAAAACAATATAACTTATACAAATATACCCAAGCATAACTCATTATGTTGTCTTCCTTGTCCAACTTCAAATAATTTGCTCAGGTTTGAAAATAATTAATGGGGATCACAATCATAGAAGATTTCCAAGATAGTATATTTATATGTGAAATCTCTCTTCCTTCAATATTCTTTCATGAATTGTTCAAGTGACCAATACAATGTTTGCTAACCTACAATGAATTTACCACCTCTACTTCTTATATGTAAAGGCATTACTCCCTATGGGAAAGGCATATGAAACATATATAATTTGAGATTTATGGCATTCAAATCATCAACCATTTACTCATAGGATATAAGTGAGGCACATGAGTAAATGACAAACTACTCCAAAAAGATATAAGTGAAGATCAATGAGTAGTTAAATAATTATTTAGCTATGTGAGGATTCTCTCTCATTTAAGAATTTCAGATCTTAGTATTTTATTCAAACAGCAAGCAAAGCTAAATAAAATGACGCTCCAAGCAAAACACATATCATGTGGTGAATAAAAATGTAGCTCCAAGTAAAGTTACCAATGGACGAAGACGAAAGAGGGGATGCCATCCAGGGCATCCCCAAGCTTAGGCTCTTGGTTATCCTTGAATATTAACTTGGGGTGCCTTGGGCATCCCCAAGCTTAGGCTCTTGCCACTCCTTATTCCATAATCCATTGAATCTTTACCCAAAACTTGAAAACCTCACAACACAAAACTTAACAGAAAATCTCGTGAGCTCCGTGAGCGAAAGAAAACAAAACACCACTTCAAGGTGCTGTAATGAAATCATTATTTATTTATATTGGTGTTAAACCTACTGTATTCCAACTTCTCTATGGTTTATAAACTATTTTACTAGCCATAGATTCATCAAAATAAGCAAGCAACACAATGAAAACAGAATCTGTCTAAAACAGAACAGTCTGTAGTAATCTGTAACTAGCGTAAACTTATGGAACTCCAAAAATTCTAAATTAATTGGTGTACCTGAGGAATTTTTATAGTAATCATCTGCAAAAATAATCAACTAAATAGCACTCTCCAGTAAAAAGTTTTAGCTAAACTCATGAGCGCTAAAGTTTCTGTTTTTTACAGCATGATCATAAAGACTTCACCCGAGTCTTCCCAAAGGTTCTACTTGGCACAAACACTAATTAAAACACAAAACCACATCTAACCAGAGGCTAAATGAATTATTTATTCCTAAACAGAACCAAAAAGCAAGAAACTAAAATAAAATTGGGTTGCCTCCAAACAAGCGCTATCGTTTAACGCCGCTAGCTAGGCATGATGATTTCAATGATGCTCCCATAAAAGATAAGAATTGAAACATAAAGAGAGCATCATGAAGAATATGACTAGCACATTTAAGTCTATCCCACTTCCTATGCATAAGGATTTTGTGAGCAAACAACTTATGGGAACAAGAATCAACTTGCATAGGAAGGTAAAACAAGCATAACTTCAAAACTTTAAGCACATAGAGAGGAAACTTGATATTATTGCAATTCCTACAAGCATACAATCCTCCCTCATAATAATTTTCAGTAGCATCATGAATGAATTCAACAATATAACCAGCACCTAAAGCATTCTTTTCATGATCTACTTGCATAGAAATGTTACTACTCTCCACATAAGCAAATTTCTTCTCAACAATAGTAGTGGGAGCAAACTCAACAAAATAACTATCACGTGATTGAAAATGAAGATCAAGATGACAAGTTTCATGGTTATCATTATTCTTTAAGGCATACGTGTCATCACAATAACCATCATAGATAGGAGGCATGCTTACATCATAGTAAATTTGCTCATCAAAGCTTGGGGGACAAAAAATGTCATCTTTATAAAACATAGCTTCCCCAAGCTTGTGGCTTTGCATATCATTAGCATCATGGATATTCAAGGAATTCATACTAACAATACTGAATCATGCTCATCAATAAAAGATTTAGTGCCAAACATTCTATAGATTTCTTCTTCTAGCACTTGAGCACAATTTTCCTTTCCATCATTCTCACGAAAGATATTAAAAAGATGAAGCGTATGAGGCAAACTCAATTCCATTTTTTATAGTTTTCTTTTATAAACTAAACTAGTGATAAAACAAGAAACTAAAATATTCGGTTACAAGATCTAAAGATATACCTTCAAGCACTCACCTCCTCGGCAACGGCGCCAGAAAAGAGCTTGATGTCTACTACGCAACCTTCTTCTGGTAGACGTTGTTGGGACTCCAACTGCAGAGGTTTGTAGGATAGTAGCAAATTTTCCTCAAGTGGATGACCTAAGGTTTATCAATCCGTGGGAGGCGTAGGATGAAGATGGTCTCTCTCAAGCAACCCTGCAACCAAATAACAAAGAGTCTCTTGTGTCCCAAACACACCTAATACAATGATAAATTGTATAGGTGCACTAGTTCGGCGAAGAGATGGTGATACAAGTGCAATATGGATGGTAGATATAGGTTTTTGTAATCTGAAAATATAAAAACAGCAAGGTAACAAGTGGTAAAAGTGAGCGTAAACGGTATTGCAATGCGTTGAAACAAGGCCTAGGGTTCATACTTTCACTAGTGCAAGTTCTCTCAACAATAATAACATAATTGGATCATATAACTATCCCTCAACATGCAATAAAGAGTCACTCCAAAGTCACTAATAGCGGAGAACAAACGAAAAGATTATGGTAGGGTACGAAACCACCTCAAAGTTATTCTTTCCAATCAATCCGTTGGGCTATTCCTATAAGTGTCACAAACAGCCCTAGAGTTTGTACTAGAATAACACCTTAAGACACAAATCAACCAAAACCCTAATGTCACCTAGATACTCCAATGTCACCTCAAGTATCCATGGGTATGATTATATGATATGCATCACACAATCTTAGATTCATCTATTCAACCAACACATAGAACCTCAAAGAGTGCCTCAAAGTTTCTACCGAAGAATCAAGACGAAAACGTGTGCCAAACCCTATGCATAGGTTCATGGGCGGAACCCGCAAGTTGATCACCAAAACATACATCAAGTGAATCACGTGATATCCCATTGTCACCACGGATACGCACGGCAAGACATACATCAAGTGTTCTCAAATCATTAAAGACTCAATCCGATAAGATTACTTCAAAGGGAAAACTCAATCCATTACAAGAGAGTAGAGAGGGAGACGCAACATAAGATCCAACTATAATAGCAAAGCTCATGATACATCAAGATCATATCACCTCAAGAACACGAGAGAGAGAGAGAGATCAAACACATAGCTACTGGTACATACCCTCAGCCCCGAGGGTGAACTACTCCCTCCTCGTCATGGAGAGCGTCGCGATGATGAAGATGGCCAGCGGTGAGGGATCCCCCTCCGGCAGGGTGCCGGAATAGGGTCCCGATTGGTTTTTGGTGGCTACATAGGCTTGCGGCGGCGGAACTCCCGATCTATTCTGTTCCCCGATCATTTTAGGGTATATGGATATATATAGGTGAAAGAAGTACGTCAGGGGAGCCACGAGAGGCCTACGAGGGTGGACGGTGCGCCCAGGGGGGTGGGCGCGCCCCCCTGCCTCGTGCCTCCCTTGTTGCTTTCTTGACGTGGACTCCAAGTCTCCCGGGTTGCTTTCCTTCCAAAAATAACTTCTCCAGAAGATTTCATTCCATTTCAACTCCGTTTGATATTCCTTTTCTTCGAAACGCTAAAACAAGGAAAAAAACAGGAACTGGCACTGGGCTCTGGGTCAATAGGTTAGTCCGAAAAATAATATAAAAGTGCATAGTAAGGCCCATAAAACATCCAAGATGGATAATATAATAGCATGAATACTTCATAAATTATAGATACATTGGAGACGTATCAGTTCGTCATGGTCTAGTAACATAACCTCCAGAACAGGATTACCGTACTACTCTGGTGCGGATCTTACTCTGGTTGACCTATGAGGTTCAGTAACAACTTGATCTGAAGTTTCATGATCATCATCATTAACTTCTTCACTAATTGGTGTAGACGTCACAGGAACCGGTTTCTGTGATGAACTTATTTTCCAATAAGGGAGCAGGTACTATTACCTCATCAAGTTCTACTTTCCTCCCACTCACTTCTTTCGAGAGAAACTCCTTCTCTAGAAAGGATCCAAATTTAGCAACGGAAGTCTTGCCTTCAGATATGTGATAGAAGGTGTACCCAACAGTTTCCTTTGGGTACCCTATGAAGACACATTTCTCCGATTTGGGTTCGGGCTTATCAGGTTGAAGCTTTTTCACATAAGCACCGCAGCCCCAAACTGTAAACGACAACTTTGGTTTCTCGCCAAACCATAGTTCATAAGGTGTCGTCTCAACGGATTTCGATGGTGCCCTATTTAACGTGAATGCAGCCATCTCTAAAGCATAACCCCAAAACGATAGCGGTAAATCAATAAGAGACATCATAGATTGCACCATATCTAGTAAAGTACGATTCGATGTTCGGACACACCATTACGTTGTGGTGTTCCGGGTGGCGTGAGTTGCGAAACTATTCCATATTGTTTCAAATGTAGACCAAACTCGTAACTCAAATATTCTCCTCCACGATCAGATCGTAGAAACTTTATTTTCTTGTTACGATGATTTTCCACTTCACTCTGAAATTCTTTGAACTTTTCAAATGTTTCAGACTTATGTTTCATTAAGTAGATATACCCATATCTGCCTAAATCATCTGTGAAGGTGAGAAAATAACGATACCCGCCGCGAGCCTCAACATTCATTGGACCACATACATCTGTATGTATGATTTCCAACAAATCTGTTACTCGCTCCATAGTTCTGGAGAACGGCGTTTTAGTCATCTTGCCATGAGGCACGGTTCGCAAGTACCAAGTGATTCATAATCAAGTGGCTCCAAAAGTCCATCAGTATGGAGTTTCTTCATGCGCTTTACACTGATATGACCTAAACGGTAGTGCCACAAATAAGTTGCACTATCATTATCAACTCTGCATCTTTTGGCCTCAATATTATGAATATGTGTATCACTACTATCAAGATTTAATATAAATAGACCACTCCTCAAGGGTGCATGACCATAAAAGATACTAGATAACGCCCCGCGTGTTGCAGCGGGAATTTGTAGCACCTTATAGGAGGTGGATTTATGGAGCGATAAATAGCCATAAAATGAATATATAATTATATGTTTTTTCAACATTTGGCAGAATGATATAAAAAGTCAGAAAATGGGTGTTATAGTCGATAAGTGCATTGTTGCCGTGTTAGCATGTTGATATATTGCAAAAGATTTAAGTTTGAGAACATCATTTGATCATATTAAGTTTAATTAATAACAAATTTAATAATTATTTAAGCCTCATTATTTGTTTCCCCGCACGTTGCCGCAGGAATCTCGAGCAATGATTTTGTAAGGAAACAAACCAAATATACTATATACATGTCATAGCAAATAATGTACTAATGTGGAAGCGACATGTATGTGCTATCAGCTCATGCTTTGACCATTCAGGAAAAAAACTAAGTCTACCTAAATAATTGTAAATAATAAAGTCAACCTTTCATGTCGCTCCTAAGGTTAAGCTGAAAGCTTTAAATCTTGTAATGAAACTTTTCAATTTGTAATAACAAGTGGAACATTTAGATGCTCACAGAAGTTGTTACAATCTAGACCACATTTATATACAATAGATTTGCAAATTATCTGCATACCTAACAATAAAATGAACATGTTACATATTTGATATTCCATACATGCATATGTAGAATATGGTAGTCACTAATTTTTCTTCTTCTGAAGTACAATCAGAAACCACCAAACATAAATGACCGACACGTGATCTGAAGCCCTCAAAGGAAAAAGGAATACATAGCTTACCAAGTTTGCTCTCCCCATCCAATTTTTTTATGCAATCTGAATGTTGGCAGATACATTAGATGATTGCCATATACTATCAGTAACTATATTTGGGAAAAGGGGATCTCACTTGAATCCAAAACTTCCTTTTAGGTACTTGTTTCTTCTTACTTCTGTTTATTTCCTTGTATTTCCTATTATATAACACTACAACACAGGTGCTATGCTCGAGTCGCTGTCAATAAAAAATAGCATTTATCTGAAAATTTGAGATAGGGGGGGACTAAGAAATATAATTGTATAGAGTGAGTAAAGATAGTGATAACTGGGAAATATTCGAAATACTACAAAAGCGAGAGGGAGAGAGAGAGACATTTTTACGTTTCAACAATTTTCAAATTTGGTAGATGATACGTCCATTTGCATCATGCTTTTATATCGATATTTATTGCATTATGGGCTGTTATTATGCATTATGTCACAATACTTATGGCTATTCTCTCTTATTTTACAAGGTTCACATTATAAGGGGGAATGCCGACAGCTGGAATTCTGGGCTGGAAAAGGAGCAAATATTAGAGACCTATTCTGCACAACTCCAAAAGTCCTGAAACTCCACGAAAGTCATTTTTGGAAAATATAAAAAATATCCAGCGGAAGAAGTTCACCAGAGGGGGGCCCACCTGTCCACGAGGGTGGGGGCGCGCCCCCCTACCTTGTGGGCCCCCTGTTGGCTCTCCGATGCCCATCTTCTGCTATATGAGGTCTTTCGATGAGGAAAAAAATAATAAGCAACCTTTCGGGATGAAACTCCGTCGCCACGAGGCGGAACCTTGGCGGAACCAATCTAGGGCTCCGGCAGAGCTGTTCTGCCGGGGACACTTCCCTCTGGGAGGGGGAAATCATCGTCATCGTCATCACCAACGCTCCTCTCATCGGGAGAGGGCAATCTCCATCAACATCTTCACCTGCACCATCTCATCTCAAAACCCTAGTTCATCTCTTGTATCCAATTCTTGTCTCCAAGTCCGGGATTGGTACTAGTAGGTTGCTAGTAGTGTTGATTACTCTTTGTAGTTGATGCTAGTTGGTTTATTTGGTGGAAGATCATATGTTCAGATCCTATATGCATATTATTACCCCTCTGATTATGAACATGAATATGCTTTGTGAGTAGTTACGTTTGTTCCTGAGGACACGGGAGAAGTCTTGCTATTAGTAGTCATGTGAATTTGGTATTCGTTCGATATTTTGATGAGATGTATGTTGTCTAGCCTCTAGTGGTGTTATGTGAACGTCGACTACATAACACTTCACCATTATTTGGGCCTAGAGGAAGGCATTGGGAAGTAATAAGTAGATGATGGGTTGCTAGAGTGACAGAAGCTTAAACCCTAGTTTACGCGTTGCTTCGTAAGGGGCTGATTTGGATCCACTTGTTTCATGCTATGGTTAGGTTTACCTTAATACTTTTGTTGTAGCTGCGGATGCTTGCAATGTTGGAAATATGCCCTAGAGGAAATAATAAATTGGTTATTATTATATTTCCTTGTTCATGATAATCGTTTATTATGCATGCTAGAATTGTATTGATAGGAAACTCAAATACATGTGTGGATACATAGACAACACCATGTCCCTAGTAGGCCTCTAGTTGACTAGCTCGTTGATCAATAAGATGGTTACGGTTTCCTGACCATGGACATTGGATGTCGTTGATAACGGGATCACATCATTAGGAGAATGATGTGATGGACAAGACCCAATCCTAAGCCTACCACAAGATCGTGTAGTTCGTTTGCTAAAGCTTTTCTAATGTCAAGTATCATTTCCTTAGACCATGAGATTGTGCAACTCCCGGATACCGTAGGAGTGCTTTGGGTGTGTCAAACGTCACAACGTAACTGGGTGGCTATAAAGGTACACTACAGGTATCTCCGAAAGTGTCTGTTGGGTTGGCACGAATCGAGACTGGGATTTGTCACTCCGTGTAAACGGGGAGGTATCTCTGGGCCCACTCGGTAGGACATCATCATAATGTGCACAATGTGATCAAGGAGTTGATCACGGGATGATGTGTTACGGAATGAGTAAAGAGACTTGCCGGTAACGAGATTGAACAAGGTATCAGGATACCGACGATCGAATCTTGGGCAAGTATCGTACCGCTGGACAAAGGGAATTGAATACGGGATTGATTGAAATCCTCGACGTCGTGGTTCATCCGATGAGATCATCATGGAACATGTGGGAGCCAACATGGGTATCCAGATCACGCTGTTGGTTATTGACCGGAGAGTTGTCTCGGCCATGTCTGCATGACTCCCGAGCCCGTAGGCTCTACACACTTAAGGTTCGATGACACTAGGGTTATAGGGAAAGTATGTACGTGGTTACCGAATGTTGTTCGGAGTCCCGGATGAGATCCCGGACGTCACGAGGAGTTCCGAAATGGTCCGGAGGTAAAGATTGATATATAGGTAGTATGGTTTTGGCCACCGGAAGTGTTCCGGGCATCACCGGTAGTGTACCGGGACCGCCGGAGGGGTCCGGGGGTCCACCGGGAGGGGCCACGGGCCCCGGAGGCATACATGGGCCAAGTGTGAGAAGGGACCAGCCCCTAGGTGGGCTGGGGTGCCTCCCCACCATGGCCCATGCGCCTAGAGAGAAGAGGGGGGCAAACCCTAAGGGCAGATGGGCCCTAAGGCCCATGCCTGGTGCGCCTCCCTCTCCCCCCCCACTTGGCCGCCACCCCTAGGCTGAAAACCCTAGGTGGGGGCGCAGCCCTCCCTCTCCCCCTATATATAGTGGAGGTAAAGGGGCAGCCGAATACATGAAGTCCTTCCCCTGTTGGCGCAGCCCTACCCCTCTTCCTCCTCGTCTCTCGTAGTGCTTGGCGAAGCCCTGCTGGAGTCCCGCGCTCCTCCACCACCACCATGCCGTCGTGCTGCTGCTGGATGGAGTCTTCCCCAACCTCTCCTTCTCCCCTTGCTGGATCAAGGCGTAGGAGACGTCACCGGGCTGTACGTGTGTTGAACGCGGAGGTGCCGTTCGTTCGGCACTAGGATCATCGGTGATTTGGATCACGACGAGTACGACTCCATCAACCCCGTTCACTTGAATGCTTCCGCTTAGCGATCTACAAGGGTATGTAGATGCACTCTCGTTCCCCTCGTTGCTAGATTACTCCATAGATTGATCTTGGTGATGCGTAGAAATTTTTGAATTTCTGCTACGTTACCCAACAGTGGCATCATGAGCTAGGTCTATGCGTAGTTTCTATGCACGAGTAGAACACAAAGCAGTTGTGGGCGTCGATTTTGTCAATTTACTTGCCGTTACTAGTCTTATCTTGATTCGGCAGCATCGTGGGATGAAGCGGCCCTGACCGACCTTACACGTACTCTTACGTGAGACTGGTTCCACCGACTGACATGCACTAGTTGCATAAGGTGGCTAGCGGGTGTCTGTCTCTCCCACTTTAGTCGGATCGGATTCGATGAAAAGGTTCCTTATGAAGGGGAAATAGAAATTGGCATATCACGTTGTGGTTTTGGCGTAGGTAAGAAACGTTCTTGCTAGAAACCTATAGCAGCCACATAAAAACTTGCAACAACAATTAGAGGACGTCTAACTTGTTTTTGCAGCATATGCCTTGTGATGTGATATGGCCAAAAGGATGTGATGAATGATATATGTGATGTATGAGATTGATCATGTTCTTGTAATAGGAATCACGACTTGCATGTCGATGAGTATGACAACCGGCAGGAGCCATAGGAGTTGTCTTAATTTATTTATGACCCGCGTGTCAACATAAATGTCATGTAATTACTTTACTTTATTGCTAAAGCATTAGCCATAGTAGTAGAAGTAATAGATGACGAGACAACTTCAAGAAGACACGATGATGGAGATCATGGTGTCATGCCGGTGACAATGATGATCATGGAGCCCCGAAGATGGAGATCAAAAGGAGCAAAATGATATTGGCCATATCATGTCACTATTTGATTTCATGTGATGTTTATCATGTTTTACATCTTATTTGCTTAGAACGACGGTAGCTTAAACAAGATGATCCCTCTCTAAAATTTCAAGAAAAGTGTCCCCCCTAACTGTGCAACGTTGCGAAGGTTCGTCGTTTCGAAGCACCACGTGATGATCGGGTGTGATAGATTCTAACGTTCGAATACAACGGGTGTAAGCCAGATTTACACACGCAATACACTTAGGTTGACTTGATGAGCCTAGCATGTACAGACATGGCCTCGGTACACAGAAGACCGAAAGGTCGAGCATGAGTCGTATAGAAGATACGATCAACATGAAGATGTTCACTGATGTTGACTAGTCCGTCTCACGTGATGATCGGACACGACCTAGTTGACTCGGATCATGTTTCACTTAGATGACTAGAGGGATGTCTATCTGAGTGGGAGTTCATTAAATAATTTAATTAGATGAACTCAATTATCATGAACATAGTCTAAATTGTCTTTGCAAATATGTTGTAGATAAATAGCTCACGTTGTAGCTCCCTGTTTCAATACGTTCCTAGAGAGAGACCAAGTTCAAAGATATTGTAAGCAATGATGTGGACTGGGTCCGTAGTCCGAGGAGTGTCCTCACTGCTACACAGAAGGCTTACGTCTTTGATGCACCGCTCGATGTGCAAACCCCTACAACGTCGTTTGTGGATGTTGTGAACACCTGACAGACACATCCTGATGACTACTTGATAGTTTAGTGCACCATACTTTACGGCTTAGAATCGGGATTCCAATGACGTTTTGAACGCCAAAGAACATACGAGATGTTCCAAGAGCTGAAATTAGGATTTCAGGCTCATGCCCGTGTTGAGAGGTGTGAGACCTCTGACAACTTCTTTTGCCAACAAGATGGAGGAGAATAGCTCAGCTAGTGAGCATGTGCTCAGAATGTCTGGGTGCTACAATCACTTAAATCAAGTGGGAGTTAAACTTCCAGATAAGATAGTGATTGATATCACTAAGCTACTAGATCTTCGTGATGAACTATGACATGCAAGGGATGGAGTTGATCCCGGAGCTGTTCGCGGTGCTTAAGACCGCAAAAGGTAGAAATCAAGAAGGAGCATCAAGTGTTGATGGTTTAACAAGACCACTGGTTTCAAGAAGGGCAAGGGCTAGAAGGGAAACTTCATGGATGGCAAACCAATTGCCGCACCAGTGAAGGATCCCAAGGTTGAACCCAAACCCGAGACTAAGTGCTTCTATTGTAAGGGGAACGGTCACTGGTAGCGGAATTACCCCAAATGCATGGTAGATAAGAAGGCTGGCAACTTCAACAAAGTATATACGTGTTATTAATGTGTACCTCACTAGTACTCCTGGTAGCACCGGGGTATTGGATACCGGTTCAGTTGCTATTATTGGTGACTTGAAGCAAAAGCTACAGACTAAACGGAGACTGGCTAAGGGCGAGGTGACGATGTGTGTTGGAAGTGTTTCCAAAGTTGATGAGATCACCATCGCACGCTCCATCTGCCTTCAGGATTAGTATTGAACCTAGATAAATGTTATCAGGTGTCTACGTTGAGCATGAATATGATTAGATCATGTTCATTGCAATACGGTTATTTATTTAAGTTAGAGAATAATGGTTATTCTGTTTACATGAATAATACCTTCCATGGTCATGCACCCTATGTGAATGGTTCAGTGAATCTCGGTCGTAGTAATACACATGTTCACGCCAAAAGATGTAGATAGTACCACTTTCTTGTGGCACTGCCGCTTAGGTCATATTGGCGTAAGATGCATGAAGAAACTCCATGTCGATGGATGTTTGGAGTCAGTTGATTTTGAATCGCTTGACACATGCGAGCCATGCCTCATGGGCAGGATGACTAAGACCCCGTTTTCAGGTACAATGAAACGGGCAAGTGACTTGTTGGAAATCATACATGCTGATGCATGTGATCCAATGAGAATTGAAGCGTGCGGTGGATATCGCTATTTTCTCATCTTCACTGACGATTTGAGTAGATATAGGTACATTTAATTAATGAAGCACAAGTCTGAAACGTTTGAAAAGTTCAAGCGATTTCAGAGTGAAGTTAAGAATCATCATAACAATAAGATCATGTTCCTACGATCTGATCAAAAGGGGATTTTCCGAGTTATGAGTTTGGCAATCACTTAACACATTGTGGAACTGTTTCACAGTTGAAGCCACCTGGAACACCACAAGGTAATGGTGTGTCCGGACGTCGTAATCAAACCCTATGAGATATGGTGCGATCTATGATGTCTGTTACCAATCTACCGTTTTCATTTTGAGGTTATGCGTTAGAGACAGCTGCATTCACTTTAGATAGGACACCATCTAAGTCCGTTGAGACTACGTCATATGAACATTGGTTTGGCAAGAAACCAAAGTTGTCGTTTCTTAATGTTTGGGGATGCGATGCTCAGGGCTTCAGCCAGAGAAGCTTGAACCCAAAGCGGACAAACACATCTTCATAGGATACCCAAGGGTGACAGTTGGGTATACCTTCTATCTCAGATCCAAGGGCAAATTGTTTGTCGCTAAGAACGGGTCCTTTCTCGAGGAGTTTCTCTCGAAAGAATTGAGTGGGAGGAAGATAGAACTTGATGAGGTTGTCGAACCTTTACTTCAACCAGAGAGTGATGCAACACAGAAAGATGTTTTCTGTGGCGCCTATGTCTGTTGAATAGGAAGTTAATGATAGTGATCATGAAGCTTCGGATCAAGTTGCTATCGAACCTCGTAGGTCGACAAGGATATGTACTACTCCTAAGTGGTACGGTAATCCTGTCTTAGATATCATGTTGTTAGACAACAATGAACCTACGAGCTATGGAGAAGCGATGGTGGGACCGTATTTCGACAAATGGTTAGAAACCATGAAATCCGAGATAGGATCCATATATTAGAACAAAGTATGTACTTTGGTGGACTTGCCCGATGATCGGCAAGCCATTGAGATAAATGGATCTTTAAGAAGAAGACGGACGTGGGCAGTAATGTTACCGTCTATGAAGCTCGACTTGTGGGAAAGAGTCTTTTCACAAGTTCAAGGAGTCGACTACGATGAGAATTTCTCACCCGTAGCGATGCTTAAGTCCGTCGGAATCATGTTAGCATTAGCTGTATTTTTCGATTATGAAATCTTATAGATGGATGTCAAAACAAGTTTTCTTACCAAGTTTTCATAAGAAAAGTTGTATGTGATACAATAAAAGGTTTTGTCGATCCTAAGGATGCTAAAAGGTATGCTGGCTCCAGCAATCCTTCTATGGACTAGAGCAAGCATCTCGGAATCAGAATATATGTTTTGATGGAGTGATCAAAGCTTTTAGGTTTATACAATGTTTGCTAGAAACTTGTATTTACAAGAAAGTGAGTGGGAGCACTACAACATTTCTGATAAGTATATGTGGATGACATATTGTAGATCCGAAATAATGTAGAATTTCTGAAAAGCATAAATGGTTGTTTGAAGAGTGTTTTTCAAAGGAAGACCTGGATAAAGCTGCTTACAAATTGGGCATCAAGATCTATAGAGATAGATCAAGACGCCTGATGATACTTTCAAAGAACGCACACCTTGACATGTTTTTGAAGGAGTTCAAAATAGATCAGTCAAAGAAGGGGTTCTTACTTGAGTTGTAAGGTGTGAAGTTGAGTAAGACTCAAAGCTTGACCACAACAGAAGAAAGAAGAAGGACGAAGGTCGTCCCCTATGCTTTTGTCATAGGCTCTATACAGTATGCCATGCTGAGTACCGCACCTGATGTGTGCCTTGCCACATGTCTGGCAAGAGGGTACAAAGGTTATCTAGGACTGGATCACCAGATAGGGGTCAAAATTATCCTTAGAAGAATAAGGAAATGTTTCTCGGTTATGGAGGTGATAAAGAGTTCGACGTAAAGAGTTATGTCGATGCAAGCTTAACACCTATCCAGATAGCTCTGAGTAGAGATACCGGATATGTATAATGGAGCAACAATTTGGAATAGCTCCAAGTGGAACGTGGTAGCAGCATCTATGATATGACATAAAGTTTTGCAAAATACATAGGGATCTGAATATGGCAAGACCCGTTGACTACAACCTCTCTCACAAGCATAACATGATCAAACCCAGAACTCTTTGAGTGTTTATCACATAGTGATGTGAACTAGATCATTGAGTCTAGTAGACTCTTGGATGTTGGTCACATGGCGATGTGACCCGTGAGTGTTAATCACATGGCGATGTGAACTAGATTATTGACTCTAGTGCAAGTGGGAGACTGTTGGAAATATGCCCTAGAGGCAATAATAAATTGGTTATTATTATATTTCCTTGTTCATGATAATCATTTATTATCCATGCTAGAATTGTATTGATAGGAAACTCAAATACATGTGTGGATACATAGACAACACCATGTCCCTAGTAGGCCTCTAGTTGACTAGCTCGTTGATCAATAAGATGGTTACGGTTTCCTGACCATGGACATTGGATGTCGTTGATAACGGGATCACATCATTAGGAGAATGATGTGATGGACAAGACCCAATCCTAAGCCTAGCACAAGATCGTGTAGTTCGTTTGCTAAAGCTTTTCTAATGTCAAGTATCATTTCCTTAGACCATGAGATTGTGCAACTCCCGGATACCTTAGGAGTGCTTTGGGTGTGCCAAACGTCACAACGTAACTGGGTGGCTATAAAGGTACACTACAGGTATCTCCGAAAGTGTCTGTTGGGTTGGCACGAATCAAGACTGGGATTTGTCACTCCGTGTAAACGGAGAGGTATCTCTGGGCCCACTCGGTAGGACATCATCATAATGTGCACAATGTGATCAAGGAGTTGATCACAGGATGATGTGTTATGGAACGAGTAAAGAGACTTGCCGGTAACGAGATTGAACAAGGTATCGGGATACCGACGATCGAATCTCGGGCAAGTATAGTACCGCTGGACAAAGAGAATTGAATACGGGATTGATTGAAATCCTCGACATCGTGGTTCATCCGATGAGATCATTGTCGGTGTCAAAACCTGTGGATCTCGGGTAGGGGGTCCCGAACTGTGAGTCTAGGCCGGATGGTAACACGAGACAAGGGACACAATGTTTTACCCAGGTTCAGGCCCTCTTGATGGAGGTAAAACTCTACGTCCTGCTTGATTAATATTGATGATATGGGTAGTACAAGAGTAGATCTACCACAAGATCAAGGAGGCTAAACCCTAGAAGCTAGCCTATGGTATGATTGTTGAATGATGAAGTTATCCTACGGACTAAAACCCTGTGGTTTATATAGACACCGGAGAGGGTTATGGTTACACAAAGTCGGTTACAATGGTAGGAGATCTTGAATATCCGCATCGCCAAGCTTGCCTTCCACGCCAAGGAAAGTCCCATCCGGACACGGGACGGAGTCTTCAATCTTGTATCTTCATAGTCCTGGAGTTCGGCTGAAGGTATAGTCCGGCTACCCGAACACCCCCTAATCCAGGACTCCCTCAGTAGCCCCTGAACCAGGCTTCAATGACGACGAGTCCGGCGCGCAGATTGTCTTCGGCATTGCAAGGCGGGTTCCTCCTCCAAATTCTTCATAAAATTTTTATAAACACCAAGGGTAGTGTCCGGCTCTGCAAAATAAGCTTCCACGTATTGCCATAGAGAGAATAATATTAACACCAATCTAATCTGCTGACGTATTCCGCAGCGTGACATCACACTACGGCCAAGCCTTTATTCGAATCGTTTTCACTTCTCCACCTCAGCGTGTTTTGCGAGGCGGTTTCCTTGGCACGTCTTGTCAAACAGAGATCGTGTCCCCTTTGTTTACGGGATTCTCGTTAATACGGACGTGGGTAACCCAACCGCGCCACTTATCACGGTGCTTGGGAGGAAAGCGAGTTTTATTAGGCTGGTGGGGACGCATAGTCGCATCCTCCCATATAAGGGGATAAGGATCCACCTTTTTACCTACGCCTTCTTCCTCCTTTGCCTATCCATCTTCTGCGCACCCGAGCTCCAGCGCCCAAGCCCGCACTTCCTACCTCAACCCTCTCCAACAATGTCCGGAGCGGGAGGCAAGTGGATGGTCTCCTCCGTCACGGAGGGCCATGTCAAAAGGTTAAGGAAGGCCGGATACTTGTCCAAAGACATCGCACACTGGCTTCCTGAGGAGGGGCAGCTTCTCCCCACCCCAAGGCCCCATGAGAGGGTAGTATTTCTTCCCCACTTCCTCTGTGGACTGGGTTTTCCTCTCCACCCATTTGTCCGCGGGCTCATGTTCTAGTATGGCCTAGATTTCCACGATCTGGCCCCGAACTTCATCCTCAATATCTCAGCGTTTATCGTCGTGTGCGAGGCTTTCCTCTGCATTCGCCCCCATTTTGGCCTCTAGCTCAAGACCTTCAACGTCAAGCCAAAGGTGGTGCGCGGCAACCAGGCGGAGTGCGGAGGTGCCATGGCGGGCAAAATTGCCAACGTCCTATGGCTCGAGGGCTCCTTTGTGGAGACCTTGAAGGGGTGGCAGTCAGGGTGGTTTTACATCACCGAGCCACGCGATCCGAAGTGGATCGCAGCCCCTGAATTCCGATCCGGACCCCCTACGCGGCTCACATCCTGGAAGGAGACGAGCTTGTCATGGGGGACGAAGAAGAGTTGACCGGACTGCAAAAATGCATCTAGTCCCTGGTGAACAAGCAGCTCAAGCTTGTCAACGTAATCCAGGTCATGCTCGTCCGCCGGATCCTTCCGTGTCAAGAACAGGACTTCAATTTGTGGGAGTTCAACCCGGCGCAGCACCGCACTCTGAGCAGGCTCTTCGAGACGACGTACGAAGATGTCTGGAGGGGGCTAACCAAAGGCGCCGAGGCTCCCACATCCGCCTCCGAAGACCGCAGATTCAGCTCGCAGCATCCTGCTGGTGAGGTAAGATATTTCCATCCTTTACAAGATGTTAAGTTTTTTCATAGTTTGACTCTACGCGGGATCTAAACTCCCTCACCTTTGACAGGATTGGCGGGAGAAGTCCGGACAGATTAACTGTCCGGCTCCCTTGCCCGAAGACCCAGCCCCTGCTCTCCTAGAGAAGCTGCTGGTTCCGGCACCTTATGTGGTGCCAGAGAAGAAGGCCAAGAAGAAGAAGGCCACGGGGACTCGAAAGAGTTCCCGGCATATGGTGGTGTCGGACTCGTCGTCCGACGAGTCCGAGACGCACTCCTCCCGTGAAAATGAGGAGGAGGAAGAAGAAACCTCTCCCCCTCCAGCAGGGGGAGGAGAGAAGAGGAAGGCTGCCCCAGTAGGGGAAGCCGAGGGGTCCAAGAAGAGGAAAACCCCTCCGCCGGACTACGTCCCCGACGCTGACAAGGACGAAGAGGAGTGGCCGGACAGGGCCAAGCGTCCGGCGAGATCGTAAGTGTTCGGGTACCAGAGTAACTCGTGATATTCCTTTTGTTGCACAACTTTCCCTAACGTCGGATATAATCATGCAGTCCACCCAAGGACGGGCTCGACGAGTCGTCGAGCGGCTCCCTGGATTCATCGGACGTGAATTCAGTTCCGCCCGCTGCTTCCCCCTGTGCTGCGGATGACGCCGAAGTGGCGTTGCGACAAGCTCCGGGGCGAGAGGAGGTGGTCCAGGAGGAGCCGCGAGGCGACCTCCCGGACTCTAGGAGTGAAGGGGACAAGACCCCCCTAGGCTCCAAGTCCGGCTTTAAGCCGGACACTGCGCCGGAATCATCAACGGTTCCGGACCGCGGTAGGCGAACTCCTGCCAAGAGGAGCAAGCCTACTGAGCCGGCGTCCTCCGTCCAACCGGAAGCGCCGGACAATCTGCTGGAGGAGCTTAAGGCGCCTCCATCGACGAGGAGCACCGTGCCATCATGAGTACGGTGGTCCAGAAGGTTCGGTCCGCCAAAAGCGGACTGAATGAAGCTTGTGCTAGCCTTCTAATAGGCTTCGAGGTAAGTAAAAATATTACCGTATAGACACTATCCCCTGATGCTCTATTTGGCGTTCGGAAAGAAAAGCTGAATAGAGGATCTATTATATATCGCAGGAGTCTAACTAAAAAGGAGTCAATATACGTATGCAGGCTTCGCTGCTGGCCACCGTCGCACTGACTGCGGAGGTGGGTGCCCTAAAGCAGGGCCTCGAGCGGACCGAGCAAGAGCTCGGCCTTGCCAAACGGAAGCTCGAGGAAAAAGAAGGTAAGAGATACCTTATAGAAAAAATGCCTATAGGAATGCGCAATTGCAAAAAATGACATGAGTATACTGCTTATTGTAGGGGCCACAACTGAGGTGGCGACCCTCAAGCAGGCGCTGTCCGAGGCCGAGAAGAAAGCGGCCATGGAGCGCGCCGAGCGGGAGAAATTTGAGGCGCAGGTTGGTGAGGTGCGGCAAGAGCTTCAGGTTCTCATGCAAAAACATGAGAGTTTGGAGCTCGACTCGAAGAAGTGAGCGTCCGAGCTTGCTGCGGCCCTTAAAACTGCCAAATCTGCCAAGGCCGAAGCCCAGAAGGCCCTCCAGGAATTGGATGCGGTGAAAAAGATAGCGGCGGGTAAGGCATTCTATATGCGAAGCAGACATATAAAAGTAAACTACTTGTTACTTACCCGAATCCGGAGCTCTCCAGAGGCATTCACAGATCTTCCCCGCAGCGTATCCGATGCCGCCACATTCTACCGAGCCGAGGAAGGCAGCTTGACGAAGAAGGTGTTCTGGTCTCAGTACGCTGAGGCCGGACACCCTGTGCCCTTGAGCGACCAGCTGAAGCAGCTGGACGAGCTCCACAAGGCGGCCAAACAGGCCCTGAAGGGCTTCATAGTTCGGCTGTGGCCTGGAGAGGCCCTGCCTGGGAGCTACTTCGGACTGGTGCTGCGGCTAGTGGAGGCTTGTCCAAGGCTCGAGGTCATCAAGCGCTCCGTCTGCATCGAAGGTGCCTGTAGGGCCCTTGCCCGTGCAAAGGTGCACTGGGGTAAGCTGGACGGTGAGAAGCTTGTGAAGGACGGGCCGCCGTCGGGGAAGGAGCATCGCAAGTCCGAGAACTATTACAAGGATGTTCTTGCTGGTGCCCGCCTTGTGGCGGATGAATGTACCAAGGATGTAATTTTTGAATGAACTCGCTCGTGTTATCCTGTGCGCTGAAAACTTGTTCATATGCGCTAAACAATGCTTGAATTTAAAATATTACTTTCTGTGCGGCCGTTTATCAAAAAATTGAGAGATGGCCAATCGTCGGCTTCTGCCCCCATGCCACTAGTGCTGGGGTGTTCGGGATAAACCTGAGCGCTCTTTTTCCCATGATTGGGTCCTTCGAGGGAGGCGGTCAGCACAACAAACAAGGCAATCAGACTATAATGCTTGAACACTCTCACTTAGACATATAACTCTATAATTTTAAATTTCGGCAAAGCCGAAGACCGAGTTCGGGGCGCTATCCACGCCTTGGCCGGACAAATCCGCTTCCTCTCTCGAAGCGGCATAAGCCTTTAAGGACTCGAAAAACCTCTCGAACAGCGACCGGTCTCTCGCCTCATCATGACAGTCAGTTTTAGCTTTCTCCACTGAGGTGCTCGGCCCAGCTCAACTGGGGCACAATCGCAGTGGTTCTCCTAGTGCTACCTTAGCCGATATAGCGGAACGTAAGGCACCAAAACATAGGAGCCGGGCAAACCCAACTATTGACCCAAATCATGATTCAAAGCCGATGCATATAGTGCTATAAGTTCGGGGTGCCACACTTGTGAAAGTGGACGGACTTCCCATGCCATATTGATGGGTACTGAAGCCCCTGGCGTATTTTGCCGTACCATAGTGTACGGATGCAGGATGTTATTAATAAACATATATATAAAAAGAGGGTAATGCAAAAAATAGACAAATAGCTATGCATTGTTTATAGAAAGGCTGCTATGAAAGCGGAACGATACAAATAGTGCGATAAGCAAAATAAATTGGACTATTTAACATGTCCTGGCCAGGGGCAGGCCATGGAATTGTATTAAAAACAGGTATGCTGCTCGCAATAGAGACCACCTGGGAGTTCCATGTTGCGGCGTGGCTTGTCTGCTTCCCTGTATCTTGCATCGTTTGTGCGGCAGTTGAATTGCCGAACGGGTCATCTGAAGTATGGAGTCCTGAGAGTAAGAGAAAAAAGAAAGGAATCCGGCAGCCCCTGGTGCAGTTTAAGCCATATTTCGGGCGTGCCGTGATAGTGCCCCTTCCCCTGTGCCCATGGTATTTCAAGAGCGTAGTTATGTACGCGAAGCGCTGGTTTCGCTATATCGCGAGGGCTAGGGTTGGGGCCGCATTGCTACGCTAGCTCGGAACATGCCAGGTGGTCTTGTAGTAGGGTACTCTGGGCGTGCTTGACAGTGTCCGGCTTTTTGAAGGCCGAACTGGAGAACTGCCTAGAGAGGCTGCTTTGTACTTCTGCTGCGAGCGCTGCTGTGTGCTCCTCCGTTCGGAGGGAGCATTCAGTGTTCCCATTGACCGTGATTACTCCTCTAGGGCCTGGCATCTTGAGCTTGAGGTATGCATAGTGTGGTACCGCGTTGAATTTTGCGAATGCGGTTCGCCCGAGCAGTGCGTGATAGCCACTACGGAACGAGACTATGTCGAAGATTAACTCCTCGCTTTGGAAGTTATCCGGAGATCCGAAGACCACTTCCAGTGTAACTGAGCCTGTACAGTTGGCTTCTACACCTGGTATGACGCCTTTAAAGGTTGTTTTTGTGGGCTTGATCCTCGAGGGATCTATGCCCATCTTTCGCATTGTATCCTGGTAAAGCAGGTTCAGGCTGCTGCCGCCGTCCATGAGGACTCTTGTGAGATGAAATCCGTCAATGATTGGGTCTAGAACCAATGCGGCGAAGCCGCCGTGACGGATGCTAGTGGGGTGATCCCTTCGATCAAAGGTGATCGGGCAGGAGGACCATGGGTTGAACTTTGGGGCGACCGGCTCCATCGCATATACGCCCCGTAACGCACGCTTCCGCTCCCTCTTGGGGATGTGGGTTGCGTATATCATGTTCACCGTCCGCACTTGCGGGGGAAATCCCTTCTGTCCACTGTTGTTCGGCGGCCTGGGCTCCTCCTCGTCGTCGCTATGCAGCCCCTTGTCTTTGTTTTTGGCTCTTAACTTGCCTGCCTGCTTGAACATCCAACAATCCCTGTTGGTGTGATTGGATGGCTTTTCGGGGGTGCCATGTATCTGGCACAAGCAGTCGAGTATTCGGTCCAAACTGGACGGGCCTTGAGTTTTTCTTTTGAATGGCTGTTTCCGTTGACCGAATTTGTAGCCTCGGAATCTGGCATTAACTGCCGTATCCTCGTTGCTATCGCTGTTAACGCGGCGCTTTTGTTTGTTCCGACGCGACCTGTCACTTTTGTCCTTGGTATTCGAATTACCAGTGTTCTTGGTTAAGTTGTTACTGCGAGCTAGCCAGTTGTCTTCTCCCATGCAAAAGCGGGTCATGAGTGTCGTGAGGGCTGCCATAGATTTCGGCTTTTCCTGTCCCAGGTGCCGGGCCAGCCACTTGTCACGGATATTATGCTTTAAGGCCGCTAAGGCCTCTGCGTCCGGACAATCGACTATCTGGTTTTTCTTTGTTAGGAACCGTGTCCAGAATTGCCTGGCCGATTCTTCTGGCTGCGGAATTATGTGGCTTAGGTCATCGGCGTCCGGTGGTCGCACATAAGTGCCCTGGAAGTTGTCAAGGAATGCGGCTTCCAGGTCCTCCCAAGAACCGATTGAGTTTGCTGGCAAGCTGTTAAGCCAATGTCGGGCGGGTCCCTTAAGTTTGAGTGGGAGGTATTTGATGGCGTGTAGATCATCGTCGCGGGCCATGTGGATATGAAGGAGATAATCCTCGATCCATACCGCAAGATCTGTTGTGCCATCGTACAATTCGATGTTTACGGGTTTGAAGCCCTTAGGGATTTTATGATCCATTACTTCATCTGTGAAGCATAGTGGGTGTGCAGCGCCTCTGTACTGGGCTATATCACGACGCAGCTTGAAGGAGCTTTGTCTGTTGAGTTCGGCCCGGCCGGATTCATTGCGTCCGGAGTGACGATCACCGTCACGTGCCGGGGGCGCGTGCGCGATCCGTAGATCGATCTTGTTTGGCTTGCCTTGTCCTCCAGGATGTCGCACAGGTCGGGCGCATTTTCCCGTGCCTTAGTATGCTTGACGCGGTGCCGGGGCATGGCTTGAGTGGAGGGCCAAGAGGCCTCTCTGTCGCGGCCACGAGGTGCCCGGTCGGCCATGTCACGCGCTGGTGATGTAGGTGCTTCCTCCTCTAGTCGGGGTAGCAGCCTGCGCTTTGGGTAACTCTTGGAGGGGCATTCGAGTTCATACTCTTCGGCCGCAAGGACTTCAGTCCATCTGTCAGCTAGCAAATCCTGATCAGCTCTAAGCTGTTGCCGCTTTTTCTTGAGGCTGCTTGCCGTGGCCATGAGCCTGCGTTTGAAACGCTCTTGTTCAGCAAGATCTTCTGGCACGACGAACTCGTCGTTGTCGAGGCTTGCCTCGTCTTCGGAGGGAGGCGTATAATTATCGTCCTCAACCTCTTGGTCCGCTGCTCTCTCATGAGGGCTGGCTTCTCTGTCCTCCTGTGCCGAATTTTGCTGGAGTGGGTGTTCTTCGGCGCTATCCGGAGTAGTATTATCTCCCGTGCCGGAATCACCATTTTTGCTTTGGCGGGATTTAGAGCGGCGCCGCTGACGCCGGCGCTTGGGCTGTTTCTTAGAGGTATCGTCCACCGCTGTTCCATCGCCATCTCCATCCTTTGGAGTGTCCACCATATATATGTCATATGACGAGGTGGCCTTCGAACGCCCTACAGGTGCTGGTTCTTGTTCGTCTCCTGCATCGTCGTCCATGTCGTCGATGTCTTCGGAGTCGAAGTCAAGCATGTGGTTAAGTCGTCGATAGTGGCTACGAAGTGGGTGGTGGGTGGGTTTTGAATTTCTTCATCGTCCGTATCCCAACCTTGCTGACCGTAGTCCGGGCAGGGCTCTCCTGATAAAGAGAGAGACTTTAGAGAATTCAGGATGTTGTCGAAGGGCGAGTGCTGAAAGATGTCCACGGCGGTGAACTCCATTATCGGCGCCCAATCGGATTCGATCGGCGGGGGCGCGGGGGGCTCGGAGTTCGGAGAGGAATCCGGCTCCTTGGAGTCACGGGCCATGCGGAGTGCGGGGCTGGAGTTTGGCTCGATCGCCTCTGAGATCGCAGCCCCTGAGGCAGCGTCCAACCGCTGATCCTCGATTGGCGCAGTGCGCTTCAAATCAATGGTCGGAACCGATGCGTGTGCGGCCTCCAAGGCGCTGTTCAGCGGCAGAGCTATATCATGCCCATCGAGACAGTGCGGCACGCTTGGCTGTGGCTCGAATCCGTCGAAGATCAAGTCCCCGCGGATGTCAGCCGTGTAGTTTAGGCTTCCAAACTTGACCTGATGGCCAGGGGTGTAACTTTCGATCTGCTCAAGGTGACCAAGCGAGTTGGCCCGCAGTGCGAAGCCGCCGAAGACGAAGATCTGTCCGGCGAGAAAAGTCTCACCCTGGACTGCATCGTGGTTGATGATTGAAGAAGCCATCGGGCATGAAAGCGACGACACAGAGGAACTCTCAATGAAAGCACCAATGTCGGTGTCAAAACTGGCAGATCTCGGGTAGGGGGTCCCGAACTGTGCGTCTAGGCCGGATGGTAACAGGAGACAAGGGACACAATGTTTTACCCAGGTTCGGGCCCTCTTGATGGAGGTAAAACGCTACGTCCTGCTTGATTAATATTGATGATATGGGTAGTACAAGAGTAGATCTACCACGAGATCAAGGAGGCTAAACCCTAGAAGCTAGCCTATGGTATGATTGTTGTATGATGAAGTTGTCCTACGGACTAAAACCCTCCGGTTCATATAGACACTGGAGAGGGTTAGGGTTACACAAAGTCGGTTACAATGGTAGGAGATCTTGAATATCCGCATCGCCAAGCTTGCCTTCCACGCCAAGGAAAGTCCCCATCCGGACACGGGACATAGTCTTCAATCTTGTATCTTCATAGTCCTGGAGTTCGGCTGAAGGTATAGTCCGGCTACCCGAACACCCCCTAATCCAGGACTCCCTCAATAATCATGGAACATGTGGGAGCCAACATGGGTATCCAGATCCCGCTGTTGGTTATTGACCAGAGAGTTGTCTCGGCCATGTCTGCATGACTCCCGAGCCCGTAGGGTCTACACACTTAAGGTTTGATGACGCTAGGGTTATAGGGAAAGTATGTACGCGGTTACCGAATGTTGTTCGGAGTCCCGGATGAGATCCCGGACATCACTAGGAGTTCCGGAATGGTCCGGAGGTAAAGATTGATATATAGGAAGTATGGTTTTGGCCACCGGAAGTGTTCCGGGCATCACCGGTAGTGTACCGGGACCACCGGAGGGGTCCGGGGGTCCACCGGGAGGGGCCACGGGCCCTGGAGGCATACATGGGCCAAGTGTGAGAAGGGACCAGCCCCTAGGTGGGCTGGGGCGGCTCCCCACAAAGGCCCATGCGCCTAGAGAGAAGAGGGGGGCAAACCCTAAGGGCAGATGGGCCCTAAGGCCCATGCCTGGTGCGCCTCCCTCTCCCCCCCACTTGGCCGCCACCCCAGATGGGGATTGGGGCTGCCGCCACCCCTATGGTGGAAACCCTAGGTGGGGGTGCAG
Organism: Triticum dicoccoides; assembly: GCF_002162155.2. Taxonomy (NCBI): domain Eukaryota; kingdom Viridiplantae; phylum Streptophyta; class Magnoliopsida; order Poales; family Poaceae; genus Triticum; species Triticum dicoccoides. The sequence goes on along the minus strand of NC_041380.1, from coordinate 548,126,393 downwards.
CCCTCCCTCTCCCCCTATATATAGTGGAGGTAAAGGGGCAGCCCAATACATGAAGTCCTTCCCCTGTTGGCGCAGCCCTACCCCTCTTCCTCCTCGTCTCTCGTAGTGCTTGGCGAAGCCCTGCTGGAGTCCCACGCTCCTCCACCACCACCACACCGTCGTTCTGCTGCTGGATGGAGTCTTCCCCAACCTCTCCTTATCCCCTTGCTGGATCAAGGCGTAGGAGACGTCACCGGGCTGTACGTGTGTTGAACGCGGAGGTGCCGTCCGTTCGGCACTAGGATCATCGGTGATTTGGATCACGATGAGTACGACTCCATCAATGCCGTTCACTTGAACGCTTCCGCTTAGCGATCTACAAGGGTATGTAGATGCACTCTCCTTCCCCTTGTTGCTAGATTAGTCCATAGATTGATCTTGGTGATGCATAGAAAATTTTGAATTTCTGCTACGTTCCCCAACATGAAATAGAGTTTAATCATAAGTGGGATGCTTGTTGAAGTAAGAACAGCACCCAAGCACCGGTCCACCCACATATCAAATTATCAAAGTACCGAACACGAATCATATGAACATGATGAAAACTAGCTTGACGATATTCCCATGTGTCCTCGGGAGCGCTTTTCCTTATATAAGAGTTTGTCCAGGCTTGTCCTTTGCTACAAAAAGGATTGGGCCACCTTGCTGCACTTTATTTACTTTTGTTACTTGTTGCACGTTACAATTTATCCTATCACAAAACTATCTGTTACCACTTATTTCAGTACTTGCAGAGAATACCTTGCTGAAAACCGCTTATCATTTCCTTCTGTTCCTCGTTGGGTTCGACACTCTTACTTATCGAAAGGACTACGATAGATCCCCTATACTTGTGGGTCATCAGTAGATAACAGAAATTTTGCAACACATCGTCCATCAATCTAGAAAGCTTGCAATAGTTTTAGATAAGAATGTAAAGCATAAAGCCATAAATTGATAAATTCATCAGATTTTAAAATGGTAGTGTGATTCATGTGAGGCTCATGCCCCTGTCCAAGCAGTACCTGTGCGTATCATGGAAAAGAACACAAATAAATTAGCGGAGTAGATACTCATTGGAGAACAAAGACCTACTGTGCGATCACGTAGGCACACCAGCGATTCCCATGGTTGAGGGAGAAAAGGCAGCAGCCGCAAGTAGCTCATGGTAGTGTCACTCGGTCTCTACAAAAGAAATAATGTCGTATAGCCAGTATATTAGAGAAAGACAAATGAAGAATGCTTTGATAGTTCGGCAGGAAAATAACTACCATAGTGATACAATCAACGTGAACAAATAGAATTGTGGTCAACTGACCTGATTAATCTAGTGCACGCAGATGTTAGAAAAAAATGATTAGCTTTGAAATGTAGCCTTGACCACTGAAACCTCAAAGAAAGAGACATTAGGATTCCGCATTGATTCAATGTATGATCCAATCAGTCAACATGGGAAATACCAAGCCTCTGTTCTCACCTCAACTGAACTCCTCCTCCTCCTTGTGGAGGTACCAGACTGGTGTAGCAACCACCACATCGTTAATCAGTCCATCCTGCGCAATCTTCCATCGATGGAGGACTCACGCACGGTGAGATATATTATATAGAAGAAAAGTTATCAAATTGTATATAAAGGTGCAATTATAAACTTGAAAACAAAACCAAGGCCATAATTGAGATGCAAACTAACAGATAAAAGTACAACACCAAAGAAAAACTAGAAATTGTTCAGGAACTATATATGTGTCCAATGTAAGTTTCAATATGTGATGATTGGGATACTCAACCTGAAAAAGAGGATGAAGTCAGCATTGGAAACACTAAGGAATGAGCAAAAGAAGACACCACATAACATAAATATCATGTACTAACATGGAGGAGATTAGGACACCGTTTGTGTGCGCTATATGAAAGTTCAACAGAGTAAAGAGAATTTGTGCAGATGCTAAATGAGGAGCTTACTGGCTAGATGCGTATCAAGGAGGATAAGATAAAGTCGATTGTGTGTCTCCTCAGGTGCCCATTGAGTGTGCACCAACAGTTTCAGATATCTCCATTGCATATCTTCAGTTATTGGAGAAGATGAGAAGGCAAGCAGTTTGACCGTAGGAAGAATTCGGTCGGGGTCCGGCACGCCAGTGCAGGTGGACGGATCCGCGGGCGTTCAAGGCGGTGCGACCAGTGGAGACGCGGGAGTAGTCTCGTTGAGGTGCCTCTCATCAGCGTATTTTAACCACCCTCCAGCGTTGCACCATAGAGACGACAACGAAAGCCTGCTTCGGAGTCTAATCTCACCATCGTCTGATCCAAATCTGGTTAGAATCATTTCCCTCACGGCACGGGAGCTACCTTGGACAAAACAGAGATACAGACGGGAGGTGAGGGACCATCGTCTCGTAGATGCATAGCACCACAATAGCAAGGGGAGCCTGACCCGATAGGATCCTAGAGAGCCGTGGAGGCGAGCTGGACCGCCGTCGTGTCGGAAGAGCTCCCACCAGCCGCGGCCAACTGTAGCCAGGGAAGAAAATTGGCGTATTTTTGGATCTAAACATACGTGAGAACAACCTTCGCTGTTGGAGCTGTTGCTTGGATCCTGAATGGCGGCGAAGTAAATCAAGCGAAGGGTCGAGAGAAGGGGAAGGGAGGGGAAGGGATGAGATTGGAGTAACGAAGAGACAGGGAGGAAGAGAGGTCGAGTAATAATTGTTCGGTCGATGCGAGGGAAAGATATTATTCTCTTTTATTTCTTCCAGGGAGTTAAGGCTGGGGAAATGGCTTCTCTTCGCGAAAAAAAATAATAAAAAAATGAACTCTGACGTGGCATGGAGCTGATGTGTACAGTGTGCATGTTGAGAGAATGGGTAGAATTGGGGAGCAACTTCTTAGGAATGTAAGATTACTCATATAAATAGAACAACCATTATTCTCTGATTTAAATGAATAACCGTCTCGCATCAGACAAGATCCAGATATAATATTCATGCTTAACGCTGGCACCAAAAAACAATTGTTTAGGTCTAAAACTAATCCCGAAGGTAGATGTAGAGGTAGCGTGCCGACTGCGATCACATCGACTTTGGAACCATTTCCCACGCGCATTGTCACCTCATCCTTAGCTAATCTTTGCTTAATCCGTAGTCCCTGTTTCGAGTTGCAAATATTAGCAACAGAACCAGTATCAAATACCCAGGTGCTACTGCGAGCATTAGTAAGGTACACATCAATAACATGTATATCACATATACCTTTGTTCACCTTGCCATCCTTCTTATCCGCCAAATACTTGGGGCAGTTCCGCTTCCAGTGACCAGTCTGCTTGCAGTAGAAGCACTCAGTCTCAGGCTTAGGACCAGACATGGGTTTCTTCTCTTGAGCAACAACTTGTTTGCTGTTCTTCTTGAAGTTTCCCTTCTTCTTCCCTTTACCCTTTTTCTTGAAACTGGTGATCTTATTGACCATCAACACTTGATGCTCCTTCTTGATTTCTACCTCCGCAGCCTTTAACATTGCGAAGAGCTCGGGAATCGTCTTATCCATCCCTTGCATGTTATAGTTCATCATGAAGCTCTTGTAGCTTGGTGGCAGTGATTGAAGAATTCTGTCAATGATGCTATCATCCGGAAGATTAACTCCCAGTTGAATCAAGTGATTGTTATACCCAGACATTCTGAGTATATGCTCACTGACAAAACTATTCTCCTCCATCTTGCAGCTGTAGAACTTATTGGAGACTTCATATCTCTCAATCCGGGCATTTTCTTGAAATATTAACTTCAACTCCTGGAACATCTCATATGCTCCATGACGTTCAAAACATCGTTGAAGTCCCGGTTCTAAGCCGTAAAGCATGGCACACTGAACTATCGAGTAGTCATCAGCTTTGCTCTGCCAGACGTTCATAACATCTGGTGTTGCTCCTGCAGTAGGTTTGGCACCTAGCGGTGCTTCCAGGATGTAATTCTTCTGTGCAGCAATGAGGATAATCCTCAAGTTACGGACCCAGTCCGTGTAATTGCTACCATCATCTTTCAACTTTGCTTTCTCAAGGAACGCATTAAAATTCAACGGAACAACAGCACGAGCCATCTATCTACAAAAAATTAGACATGCAAAATACTATCAGGTACTAAGTTCATGATAAATTTAAGTTCAATTAATCATATTACTTAAGAACTCCCACTTAGATAGACATCCCTCTAATCATCTAAGTGATCACGTGATCCAAATCAACTAAACCATGTCGGATCATCACGTGATATGGAGTAGTTTCAATGGTGAACATCACTATGTTGATCATATCTACTATATGATTCACGCTCGACCTTTCGGTCTCAGTGTTCTGAGGCCATATCTGCATATGTTAGGCTCGTCAAGTTTAACCTGAGTATTCCGTGTGTGCAACTATTTTGCACCCGTTGAACGTAGAGCCTATCACACCCGATCATCACGTGGTGTCTCAGCACGATGAACTTTCGCAACGGTCCATACTCAGTTAGAACACTTTTATCTTGAAATTTAGTGAGAGATCATCTTATAATGCTATCGTCAATCAAAGCGGCGCGACACCTTGATCTCCATTGTAGCATCGTTGTCGTCTTGCCAACTTATGCTTCTACGACTATCGCTACCACTTAGTGATAAAGTAAAGCATTACAGGGCGATTGCATTGCATACAATAAAGCGACAACCATATGGCTCCTACCAGTTGCCGATAACTCGATTACAAAACATGATCATCTCATACAATAAAATTTAGCAGTATGCCTTGACCATATCACATTAGAACATACCCTGCAAAAACAAGTTAGACGTCCTCTACTTTGTTGTTGCAAGTTTTACGTGGCTGCTACGGGCTTAGCAAGAACCATTCTTACCTACGCATCAAAACCACAACGATAGTTCGTCAAGTTAGTGTTGTTTTAACCTTCTCAAGGACCGGGCGTAGCCACACTCGGTTCAACTAAAGTTGGAGAAACTGACACCCGCCAGCCACCTGTGTGCAAAGCACGTCGGTAGAACCAGTCTCGCGTAAGCGTACGCGTAATATCGGTCCGGGCCGCTTCATCAAAGAATACCGCCAAACCAAAGTATGACATGCTGGTAAGCAGTATGACTTGTATCGCCCACAACTCACTTGTGTTCTATTCGTGCATATAACATCTACACATAAAACCAGGCTCGGATGCCACTGTTGGAGAACGTAGTAATTTCAAAAAAATTCCTACGCACACACAGAATCATGGTGATGCATAGCAACGAGAGGAAAGAGCGTGTCCACATACCCTCGTAGACCAAAAGCGGAAGCGTTAGCACAACGCGGTTGATGTAGTCGTACGTCTTCACGATCCGACCGATCAAGTACCGAACGTACGACACCTCCGAGTTCTGCACACGTTCAACTCGATGACGTCCCTCGAACTCCGATCGGCCGAGCTTTGAGGGAGAGTTCCGTCTGCACGATGGCATGGTGACGATGATGATGTTCTACCGACGCAGGGCTTCGCCTAAGCACCGCTACGATATTATCAAGGTGGACTATGGTGGAGAGGGGCACCGCACACAGCTAAAAGATCCAAGAGATCAATTGTTGTGTCTATGGGGTGCCCCTCTCCTCCGTATATAAAGGGGGAGGAGAGGGCTGGCCAAGGGGGGAATCCTACTCCCACCGGGAGTAGGACTCCTCCTTTTCCTATTTGGAGAGGGAGAGGGAAGGAAGAGGAAGGAGGGAGGAAGGAATGGGGGGCCAGCCCCCCCTCCCAATTCGAATTGGGCTTGGGAGGGGGGCGCCCCCTCCCATGCTCCTTTCCCCTCCTTTCCACTAAAGCCCATTAAGGCCCATATACCTCCCGGCAGGTTCCAATAACCTCCCGGTGCTCCGGTATTATCTCGATCTCACCCGGAACCATTCCGATATCCAAATATAGTCGTCCAATATATCGATCTTTATGTCTCGACCATTTCGAGACTCCTCGTCATGTCCATGATCACATCCGGGACTCTGAACTACCTTCGGTACATCAAAACACATAAAGTCATAATATAACCGTCATCGAACTTTAAGCGTGCGGACCCTACGGGTTCGAGAACTATGTAGACATGACCGAGACAAGTCTCCGGTCAATAACCAATAGCGGAACCTGGATGCTCATATTGGCTCCCACATATTCTACGAAGATCTTTATCGGTCAAACCGCATAACAACATACGTTGTTCCCTTTGTCATCGGTATGTTACTTGCCCGAGATTCGATCGTTGGTATCTCAATACCTAGTTCAATCTCGTTACCAGCAAGTCTCCTTACTCGTTCCGTAATACATCATCCCGCAACTAACAATGCTTGCAAGGCTTATAGTGATGTGCATTACCGAGTGGGCCCAGAGATACCTCTCCGACAATCGGAGTGACAAATCCTAATGTCGAAACACGCCAACCCAACAAGTACCTTCGAGACACCTATAGAGCACCTTTATAATCACCCAGTTACGTTGTGACGTTTGGTAGCACACAAAGTGTTCCTCTGATAAACGGGAGTTGCATAATCTCATAGTCATAGGAACATGTATAAGTCATGTAGAAAGCAATAGCAAAATACTAAACGATCAAGTGCTGAGCTAACGGAATGCGTCAAGTCAATCACATCATTCTCCTAATGATGTGATCCCGTTAATCAAATAACAACTCTTTGTCTATGGCTAGGAAACATAACCATCTTTGATCAACGAGCTAGTCAAGTAGAGGCATACTAGTGACACTCTGTTTGTCTATGTATTCAGACATGTATCATGTTTCTGGTTAATACAATTCTAGCATGAATAATAAACATTTATCATGATATAAGGAAATAAATAATAACTTTATTATTGCCTCTAGGGCATATTTCCTTCACCCATCCCCTGAGAACGTATCTGGTGCACCGGAGCTTCTTGTGCTACCGGTGCACTAGACTCGATTAGCATATTTTCAGATGTTCAAAAAATTCTGATTTTTTGTTAGGACATTCACATAACATTAATGTATGTTGTCATAAAAATTCAAATCAAAATTTGGAACATAGCTCAATATATAAAAATGACAAATTCGACATTGAATAGAACATAACACAAGTTGGGCATTAGATTTGGCCCATTATTACATTGATGCCACATTTGTCATTTTTATATCTCGAGCGGTGTTTCAAATTATAGTTTAAAATTTTGTGACACATAGATTGATGTTTTTTCAATACATCAATTTTTTCTTGGATTTTTTTGAACTTTTTTACACTTCCGGTGCACCGGTAGCACAAGAAGCTCGGGTGCACCGGATACGTCCTCCCCATCCCCTGCCTCTATCTTTCCATGGATCCCATCCCCACCTCTTCTCAAACAAGCACACTGCTGCAACCCGACCACATCGGATATGGCCACCGGCGTGCTTCCTCTGCTGCAACAACGTGTATGTGTAGCAAGCCCGTTATGCAAAGATCAACCACCACGGGGTGCTCTCTCCGTTGCAGTCGTCGGCGTTGTTGTAAGTTTTTTCAACAACGGGCTTGTTGCAGGAATACATAGAAGAGGCCAGAGATCGATGCTAAGTTCGTTTGTAATGGAGGTTTTGTAACAAGGGTCTTGTTGCCGAAAATTAGAGAAGAAGAGATTCCGCAACATGAGTTCTGTTGTACAAAATTAGAGAAGAGGAGGTTTTGCAACAAGGGTCTTGTTCCAGGAAATTGGAGAAGAAAAGGTTTTGCAACAGGGGTCTTGTTGCAAGAAATTAGAGAAGACGAGTTTCTGCAATAGGGGTCTTGTTGCAGGAAGTTAGAGAAGAGAAAGTTTTACAACAAGAGCATTATTGCAGAAAATTAGAATAGGGGAACGGGCAGCTCGCATCACTTAATCAGATGGCTCGCAACCTGACCGTTTTTTTTAAATCAGCCGGTGAAATTTGTTGCTCATCGAATTTCTCACTCACATTTAAAAGTTTAAGATTGTTATACACTCTTTTTTATGTACTATGCATATTAGTTTTCTATGAATTAAACTTTTTAAATAGTATGATCAAGTTTACAGAAAACAATGTGAACATTCACAATAACGAATATGTATGGTATAAAATATGTTCAATGATGAATCTAATGATAGGTTCTGGTGCGGTTGGATTATTTAGATCTACGCTTCTCTTCATCGGCGGTGGTTGATGTTCTGATGCGCTGATTCTATGGGGCCTTAGCACCACAACTTCCTGACTGTCTACTACAACAAGTGTTCCTGGCTTCGGCGAGGGAGGGGCGATGACGGATGCGCGCCTTCGGCTTTGCTTCAATGCTTGTACTGTCATGGTTGAACATGAATATATTGAAAGTTTCTCGGAAAAAATAATTTAATGATATCGATTTGGTGATGTATATGTTCATGTTTTTTATGTACAAATCTATGCTTACTTTTTTAGCAAACAAACTATACCTACTAATAAAGGAAGAAACGGTTCTACCCGTCCATCATACTTTTTACATAAATCCCCCTGTGGTTTTTGAAATCAATATGCGGTCTTGTTTTAAGTGAGTCTAGAAAAACAATTCGAGTTTTGTGGAAACCCCACTGATCTTTCGGTCAATCAACCAATAGTCCTATTTTATGTGAGTTCAGAAAACACTTCACTTTTCCGGTTTTCCCTGATATTTCAGTTAATATACCCACAATTCGTCTAGAAAATAACATTTTTTTGGCATATTCAAATGCTTTTTTAAAATATTCATATCTTTTAAATCCTAACTTCAATTTTGACATGTTACATATGGAAATTGATTGTGTAGAATCTGAATATGATGTTGTGTTACTTGTTCAATTTTTTAAAATGCTATTTAAGGTGGAACATTAATCAATAGCGCCCTATCCGTCTTTCTTTCGTACCGGTGTAGATCCGGATTGAAAATCAACACCTAAGCTAAACCACATTGGAGCGAAAGAAACCATCTATATCCATGCATGTATGTCTCGGCAAAACTTCGCAAGGAAAAAAAGAAAGCATATTTCTATCTTATGAAGAGAGAGAGAGGGAGAGAGAGAGGGAGAGAGAGAGAGAGAGAGTGCAAAAGGTTGTCAAGAAGGGTCACAACTGTAAACTGCAAAATGGTGTCCATCAATGTCTTTTTGTTCATTGTCAGGAATTTTAAGGTTCCTGTAGCTCTTACTGCCCGGCTTATCATGCCTTACGAACAACAGTGGTGAGTTACAAATGTCAAGTTCAAATCAAACACTAGGAATTCTCAGGGGTTCACACTTGGTTTCGTCTTTTGCCGGCCGCCCAAGCGAGACGCGAAGAAAGCCGGCCAATCCATCTCGAAGGGCACCGCGGTCTGCGATTTGAGCCTCCAAAACTGGTCGGTCACCTCATCCATCTCCCCGGTGTCGAGATCGACAGCGTACATGCGCTCGTCGGTGTCCTCGACGAACAATGCGCCGCTTCTCTCGTCCAGGCACAAGCACTGTACTTTCTCAATCTCGTTCTTGTCCGTCGGCCTTTTTAGCTGGATCGCCTTGGTTTGCAGCCACTCTGCGGCGGCGCCATCGCCGCTACTTTTCTCGTCCGGACGTGCCCAGACCTCTAGCCAGAGGCACTCTTTGCACAGGCGAAGCAGCGACAGTGCCCCGTCAATGGCGACGTTGAGGCATGGTGTGTGTGGTGAAGAATGAAGTCATGGTCGCGTCCTGGTGGAATCGGGGTTTCGTTCAAGAAGACGTCGTCGCTCGCTTCGAGGGTGTGCATGTTGTTCGACGTGTCGGTGACGAGCCAGTGCGCGGTGCCCCGGTGCACGACGGCGCCGCCGCCGTCCACGAAGCCGATCTCCGCGCTGCTGAAGCACTCTATCGGCGCGCTCCAGCTCGGCTCGGTGGACGAGAAGGCGCAGAGGGTGTAGCTCAGTGTGTCACTGTCCAAGACGAGGACCAGCACTCTGAAGAAGGCTGAGCAGCAGCCGTCGGCGAAGGTCTGGACGGCGCAGCTGTTGATGCGGAAGGCGAAGTCGCACCGCAGCGGGGGCAGCACGTCGCACGTGCCGGCGATCAGGTTGCACACGGCTAGCCGGGCGTCCGCGTCGACGTGGCCGGCCGACGCGTCGGCGAGGCGCACGAGGAGGAGGCCGTCACGCGAGGCGAGCGGCACGGCGTCGTCCAGCAGCCGCGCGGCGCACGAGACGAAGGAGCGCAGGTAGCGGCGCGCGGGGCCGAGTGGGCATCCCGGCGCCGGGACGAGAGCCGGGCCGCGGCGGGCGCCGGCGGCCGGAGACGGGACGGAGGCGGTGGCCCGTGCTCGCGCCCTGTAGCGCCGCTGCCGGGCGAAGAAGCCGATGAGAGAGGGCGGGTCCCCCGGCCAGCGGCGGCGGAGGAAGGCGGCGTCGGACACCAGGCCCCGCCATCGCTTGCACGCCATGGCGCAGCGAAAGAGGGCGGCGACGTCGGCAACGCAGACGAGGACCTCGAGGACCACGTCTTCCGGGAGCGTGGCGTTGCCGGCGGCTGCCCTCGTCTTCTTCTGCGTCCTCCAGGGGGCGACTCCAGCGACCTCCATGCAATCGGAGGCAAAGCCGCGGGTTGGATTTGGGTTCAGGGCGTACGCGCCAGGCACCCTCCGCTTACGTATATACTACCACCTAGTTTCCTTATCCAGCTCGTGTACGGATTGCCTCGTGTTCGGATGCCAGCGTCCTAGCAATTGTACTCCGAGTGCAAACCGATGCCAACAACTATTTCTTTTAGAGAAAACTTTGATCTAGTCATCGTGCCATGTCAATAGAAAGAACACAAAAATAATAAATATTACATTCTTATTCGTAGACCATCTAGCGAGTAGCGGCGACTACAGACACTCACAGGAGCTGGATCAAACTAGTCGTAGTAGACAATCAGGAAGTTGTCATGTTAATGCCTCAGAGGATCGATGCACCAGAACAACAACAGTTGATGAAAAGAAGTATACATCGAAATGATCCAACCTGTAAATACATATACGAAGGCGAACAAAGACTGGATCTAAGCAGATACACCGAAGACCAACACCGACCGAATTCCATGAGAACCGCCAAAGACACCTCCACACGCCTTCCGACAACGCTAGATGTATCACTGAAGCAGAGCTAGGCGGGGAGAACCTTATTCTATCTTCAGAGAGCTGCCGTCGTCTCGTCTTTCTGAACAGAACAAAACCCTAAATGACATAAAAACACCTAAAAATGGAGCAAGATTCCTGGAGTTATTTATCCAAAACCACCACACTTGGGGTTAGGGTAACAGGCCAGTACCTGATTTGAGCTAGGTCACAAAAACCAATGGTTCTGAGCCTAATACGTAACGTGGAGCACTGACGGGCTGATTTGGCCGCGAAAACAGCGAAACCGACATGTGGGACCCACCTGTCGGGCCGATGTGGCATGCCTACATGGATAAATTTGCTGAGGTGGCCAAAGGCCCACCTGTCGGCCTCTCTCTCTCTCCCCCAAGCACCTTCTACCAACCCAGCCATATCCAGCGCCGCCGCCGGAGCCTTACCCCGGAGAGCCACGCCACCACCAGAGAGCCTCCCCGCCGCCCTAGTGACCTACCGTCCACCGCCCCATCCACCTATAACCCGACGCCACAAGCCACTGCCCCGGGCGGGATCCAACCCCAGCCGCACCTCCAGCTCTTGTTCGCCCCGCCACCCAGACCACTGCCGAGCCACTGCGGCTAGCCGTCCAGGGCCGCGCCGCCACGTGGAGGGCCTCACCTGCGTCAGAGTCAAAGGCGCGGCCGCGCGTGCTGGGAGGCGTCTCGATGTCGAGCACCTCTCTGGGTCCAAAGGTCGTCGGCACGCTTCAGTCTGGGAAGCCACCACGGGGCACCGCCGCGAGCGTGGCCGTGGCCACGGCGCTCCTTGACGGCGCGTGCGGTAAGGGCCGCGCCGCGAGCACGGGCGTGACCAGCACGCTCCACCATGGAGCACCCCCGACCAGGGCCTTTGGCTGTCACCGTGAGCACGAGCGCGGCCATGGCGCTCCTCCATGGTGCATGCGAGCACGGGCGCGGCCAAGGCCAATGGGTGAGCGCCGCGAGCACAAGCACGGCTAGGGCCTCCGGGCAGGCGCCGCGAGCACGAGTGAGGCCAGGTCTCGGGTGACCGCCGGCTAGCAAGGGCAGCGAGCGGCGCTGGCGGTGTGCAGTGCACGGATGTCGGTACACGCACATTACCTGTTTGTTGAAATGTCCAGGAGGAAAATGCCCAGGAGAAAAAGGAAAATGGAAAAAAGATAAACACTTGAGTCATTTACAGGTGGGACCCTCGTCCGACTCAGCATATTGTCCACACAAGCACGCCACATCAGCCTGGCAGGTGGGCCCAACTTGTCAGTTTCACTGTTTTCGTGAGCTTATCAGACAATCAGTGCTCTTCGTTAGTCATTAGGCACATAGTTGATGGTTTTTTGTGACCTGGCTCAAATCTAGTATCGACCTGTTACCCTAGCCCCAAGTGTGGTGGTTTTGGGTAAATAACTCAGATTCCTGTCACCGGCCACCGGCAAGGGCCATGGTCCATCCCGCCTCCATGGCTCTACGTTCACAGGAGATGAGGCATACCAGTGGCGGCGCTGGAGGGATGCAGAGGAACCCTACCTTTTTCTTCTTCTTTAGGAGGCGGTTTTGATGTCAACAAGAATTATAAATGTACTACAACTTTGTTGCTCACTGTTAAGAGTTTAAGATTCTTACATGACTGGACATGGCTTACAAATATCATTAAGTTACAATTTAACAAGTTCAAGTCAAATAGTAACCAGTCAGAGTTCCCTCTCCTCTAGTGGCGATGTTGTGCCCCCTACCCAGCCAACCTTCTTCCCCGCCTCCACCACGACGTCATGGTTTTTTTGTAGAATACACATAAACATGCTAATCATTGCATTATAGAAAAAGCTGCAAAGAAGCTGGGCACAATATTTTCGGCCGTTACAACTCTAATTACTAGGATTAGTAGCCACACATCCCACATGTACTACGAGATATGCATCACCTAGACCAGTCTCATGCCAATGGCAATGAGGCAAACCGCAGAGCAATCAAGCTGTGTCACAACCAACATCGAAGACCTCTACAACATGACCAAGACCCGAGAACAATACATACCAACGTACCACCACCCATTGCGCCAAGAGGATGTTGGCAAGTGCATGGCAGGGCCAAGGCAGACCTAGAGAAGGCGTCGTCGAGAGTGCCGACGCATCATCTCTGTCTTCGGCTCAGCGTTGCTTCCCCCTTCTTCTTATTTTCTTCTTCTATCAAAAAATCCACTTTACTTTCATTCCCGAAAACTTACAAATAGCACACGAGAAAAAAATACACCCATATAGGAATTCTCATAGTTTACGTACCTTTGTGGCCTTCCAGACGAGAGAAGAAGAGAGTCTGCCAATCCATCTCAAAGGGCACGACAGTCTGCAGTTCGAGTCTCTGGAATTGCTCCGTTACCTCGTCCACCCCTCCAGTTTGGAGATCGACAATGTACACGCGCTCGAGGCGATCCATGACGAGCAGCATGCCGCTCCCCTGGTCTGCGCACAGCCATTGCACGTCCTCGCAAATCGCCTTCTGCTCCGGCGGTCTTAGCTCGATCTCCTTACTGTGGGACCAGTTCACATTGTGCCGTCCATGGCGTGTCCAGACATGCAGCGAGCGGCATCCACTGTGCAGGTGAAACAAGGACAGTGTGCCGTCCATGGCGACGCTGAGCCAGGGTGTGATGTAAAGGCCAAAGTCGTAGCGGCTCTGTGGAATATAAACCTGTGTCGATGACGGACGGCCAGTGCCGGTGTTCACACCGAGCATGCGGCAGGACTCCCAACTGTCGCAAGCGAACCAGTGTGCCGTGCCGCGGCACACGGCGGCGCTGCCGTCTATGATCCGGAGCGCCGTCCTGCTGAAGCACGGCATTGGGTCGCTCCAGGTCGACTTGGTGGACGAGAAAGTGCAGAGGTAGTAGTAGGACGTATCGGGGTCGAAGACGATGACCAGCACCTTGAACAGGGACGAGCGGCCCGACAATGGCGAGCGCCGGTCCGCGTCGGTTAGAATGGCGCAATTGTTGATGCTGGAGGAGGCACTGCATTCCAGCGGGGGTAGCGCGTCGCACGTGCCGGCATGCAGGTCGCAGACCGCGAGGTGGACGAGGGTCGTCTGGCCTGGGCCGATGGCCGGTGCGCTGCCGCGCGCGGCGAGGCGCACGAGGAGGCCCTGGCGCGACGTGAGCGGCACCGCGTCGTCAAGCATGCCGGCGCCGTCCAAGTCCAAGAGGCCCATGGCGCCGGAGACGAAGGAGACGAGGGAGCGGCGGTTGGTGCCGAGCGGCGATCGCGGCGCAGGTACGAACACCGGCGAACGGGGACCGTCAGGAGGATCCGCGGGGACGACCCGTGACGTGTGGCGCCGCTGCTGAGCGAAGAAGCCGATGAGAGAGGGCGGGCCCGGGCCATCCGGCCAGCGGCAGCGGAGGAAGGCGCGGTCAACCACGAGGCCCAGCCATGGCTTGCATGCCACGACACAACGGAAGAGGGCGGCGGCATCGGCCACGCGCACGAGGATCTCAATCACCACGTCTTCCGGGAGCGTGGCGGTGGCGGTGACGGCGGCAGCCCTCGTCTTCTTCCACCTCCTCGACGGCGCAACGGGAGCGACATCCATGCGAACGGAGGCAAAATGAAACCGCAGATCTCACGCCTCTCGTTTTCTTTTCGGTTCCGTTTATTTGGTTGGACTCGTCTCCGGAAGGGGATTGCCGTCGGATTTAGTTTACACCCATCATCCGATCTCTGTTGTTAGCAAATCCCGCGCGTGATCTGCTGATGAGACAATAGCCAAAATGCCACTATGAGAAACCGGACTTGCCAAAATACCACTATGAAAAACTGACTTGCCAATATAGCACTGCCTTCAATTTTTCCTAGCCAAAATACCACTAATGCCTACCTGAGACTAACATCATCCAAAAAAGTCTTATATGCCCTTACTTGTTCACATCCGAAGCTTACATTTGAGCAACAAAAGAGCAACTAGAATGCATCACTCAACAACAAATTATCAAGTAAACAAGACCAGCTGAACAGAATCTCACTTTGCATAAATCAACATCAATACAACAACATTTGGACAGCATTTTGACACCATTTTGGCAGCATTTCGGCAGCATTTTGACAACATTTAAACATAATCTTAGTTTACATCATTGAACATATATATAACAACATTTTGACAGCATTTCAGCAGAATTTTGACAGTATTTCAGCAACATTTGACAATAATTCAGCATAATCTCAGTTTGCATAATGGTTCAACATAAGATAACATTAACAATAATAAAGATAGCAACAACACATCATGGTTTAAACAAAGATAGCATCAACACATCATGGTTCACACCACCACCCTTCATCATGGTTCTTGCAACCATAAGCAAAAGATCATTCTTCTCCCAACCAATGCACTAAACTCGCCATAGAGGGCTAGGAGCAGCAGTTTTGCTCCTTGTAGATGCACACGGAGGTGTAGAAGCGATTGCAATAGCTGCTGTCCTCTGGCTGGTCATTAGACTTGTAGGAGTATCAAGTTGAGTACCTTGCTTAGTTGGTGTCTTAGGAGAAGTAGTTGCAATGCTTGCTTGAGCCTTTGATTTTTTCCTACAGTTCAAAACAATATTGTTAGTAATTAACATTCAAGGCATTTTGGTAACAATGTGAGGAGTGGCATCATGAAATTAATATACAAATGAAAGAAATTAGACTCATGAAAGAAATGCCATGGATGAGTATCATTAAAGTAGTATATAAGTGAAAGAAATTAAACTCATGAAAGACATACCGTGGAGGAGGAGTAGCATCTTGGTCCGCGTCACTTTCCATCTCTGGCTCCTTGCAAGTCTTTTGAAGATGGCCTAATGCTCCACACCTTTTGCATTTATGTTTTCTGCCGGTTCCACCTTTAGTGTAATTTTTTATCCTCCTAGTTCTTGGACATCCAACACTCTTAGTAAGTTTGGGAGGGATCATATCAAAACCAGGATTTACCTTGGGCCATTGGGACCTGCCCCTAATTGGCATGAGAATTCCGTCATATGCTGCTTGGAATCTTGCCACTGAGAAGCACCCATCAACATAATCCTCTAGTTTGGCTTTTTCGAAAATATGAACCGGAGAGCATGTGTGCATGGTTTACCACAAATCTGCCATCTCCTACAAGAGCACTCTTTTTTCTCCAAGTTAACGGTGTGCCTCCATCCATTTCCCGAAATCTCAGCTATATTTGGCGATGCTCTTGCTTCCAAATAATGCAGCCCCTTTTTAAATTCAACTCCTTTATCACACTAGGTAGTATGTAACCTAGCAAGGCTTCAGCAACAGCTCTCCTTTTATCAAACAAAATCATGATCATTTCCCTAAGGTTGTCCAAAAGCTCAACAAGTGCAAGTTGCTTCACGTCCTTAATCCAATTGTTTAAAACCTCTGCCAAATTATTGCTAACATACTCAACTTTTGTCATTGCTGAAAATTTGCTTCTTGTCCACACACGGTTGTGATGCATGTTCAAATATGCTATTGCTTCAGCGCTTTGTGCTTGTATTTCTGTCATAGTGAATCATGCTTCTCTACCTCATATGTCCAAGCTGCAGGCCACATATTATCAAGTATGTCACCTTTGAACTTTTTCTTGAATTTAAGCATCAGATGCATCATGCATTCTCTATGTTCACAATTTGGGTAGACCTTAGATATGGCGTTCTCCAACCCCTTACATGCATCTATATGGATTGCAAGCCCTTCTGGCTCTCCAATGGCCAATTTCAGCTGCTCCATGAACCATACCCAATTTTCTGTATTTTCTTTCTCAAATATTCCAAATGCTACCGGGAACATCCAACTATGTCCATATACACCAATTGTGGCCGCCAATTGTCCAGTGTATTTCCCACTAAGAAAAGTTGCATCAACCCCCAAGTATGGTCTACACCCTGCTAAAAACCCATCAATGCATGGCTTGAAGGCAATGAACAACCTATTGAAAACATGCACAATTTCACCTTTCTTGTTGGTAGTTGTTTTTATGTCTATCTCAAATGTACTTCCAGGATTGGCTGCCAACAATTCAGCTCTAAAGTTCCACAACAACTGAAAATTCTCCTTATATGTACCTTCTAATTGATCCTTTGCACGAGCTCTCCCTTTCCAAACATCGGTGTATTGAAGCTTAATATCATACTCCCTTTGTAAACATTCTCTAAGCTGTTTTGCACTCACCGTGGCATTCTCTTCAAGTGCAGCCTTCCCTTTTTCAGCAAGCCAATCTCTATTTGCCATTCCTTTGCTGCAATTTTTGCTCCCACAAGTATGTTCAAAGGGAAGTTTCTTTACCTACAATAACATCAAGGAACATAAATGTCAAATAAATAACAATAGAAAGAAACAAATCAACAATAACATGTACCAAAGCAAGAAGGAAACAATAGTATTAATCTTACCATGAAAGTGTTAGTGTTCGGTAACTTGGAGGCATGTATCCTCCATGGACAATCCTCATCGGTGCAATTAGCCCTGAATCTCCTAGTGTCACTATATTGTGTGTTAAAGGACCAATCTTCTCTAATTGCTAGTTGTCTCAATGCAACTCTAAATGCTTTGGAGTTAAGAAATGTGGCACCTACTTCAAGACGAGGATTTTTTTATCATGGATATAAGTAGGAGCCACATTGTTCGCAAGTAAAGTCTCATCATCCCCTCGCACATGATGTGGATCATAAGAGTTGTCAACATCCAGTGTACCCAATGGTACTCTTGCAACCTTTGGCTGGGCACTTTTATGTGGCTCGTCATTCTCCTTTGACTCTACATTCTCCTCATGCAAATAGGTGTTCTCCTCATCGCATCCCACGGGCTCATCATCCTCGTACTCCCCTTCATAGGCTTGCTTCGGCCAAGCAAAGAATGGAGCATGAACTGGCTGATCATCCATTCCCTCGGCCATGAAAGAAGCATGTTCATTGTGTTGTTGTTTTCTCTCAATGGTCACACTGAACCTTACTATTTTTGTCTTAGAACATCTATCAAACAGCTCAGCTATCTCTGATTCAGAGATCAACGGGACGGTGTTATCTCCGGTTCCATACCAAATGGTCATCCTCTGCTCAGTAGACCACTTAAACTTCTCCTCCACAACCTCCTTTATTCGCGCCACAGACAAGTCCCGACCGGCCATGAAATCCCATGTTTTGCCCCTTCTGTACACTCGTTTGCCGTCTACAATCGTCAAATAAGACTGAACATCTATTTCTACTTTGTAATCGCCCATAGAATCGTCTCTGAAACACATAAACACAACACTAAATCTGCTGCACTTGCAATGAAAAAAAACTTGGAAACAGGGGGGAAACTGTACCTCATGCTATTGTGGATGTAGTGCTAGAAATTTGGTGCAGGGAGAGGATCCAGTCGAGGGGCGGGACGAGGCAGAGGGGCGGGCGAGCGTACAGGTGGGACGAGGCAGAGGAGGGCCAAGATTTGAGTCGGCGGTGGCCCAGCCCTTGGATCGATGGGCGCCGGGCTGCCCAGCCACGGATCGTGGGCGGCGGAGTGGGCGGCGGAGTGGGAGGCGGAGGGGGGAGGGGGATGGGCGCGGGAGAGGTTCAGACGGAGAGGCCAAAACACGCCAAAACTCCTGCACTGGACCAGAAAGATACCACACCTTCCTTCTCCCTCGCCGAAGAGGGACCCTACCCCCTCGTCCTGGCTCGAAGGACGCCGCACCGTCGAGCGAGGGATGAGTTCACCCTAGAACAAGGAAAGGCACGGTCTTGGGGTTGCAGACACAGAACATTTGCACGCATCTGTGTCGCAGCAACGGGCATACCTCACTGGGCATGTAAGCACAAAACGCCGGTGTCCAAACAAGAAGAGAGTAAGCTGCAGGAAACGACACATCGGAGCTGAAGAAGCAGCGAGCTTGCGGCGAACAACGGGGAAACAGAGCATGCACAGGATGCGAGGGGTATGGCCCTGGTGCTCACTGAGCTGCCATGGATCTGTTGCTGGGAAGGGGAACCCTTTCCTCTCCCACCCAGGCTCAAGGGAGCCGAGCACCGGCGAACAGTGGTTGGCCAGCAAGCACCAAACAGAGAATGGCAAGCCCGGCATCGCTGGAACCCAAGTTGTCACACGGACCCCCGCTGCAATCACAAACCTCGAATCTAGCACCACACACCTACACCCTTCTAACCAGACGACGCCCCCAGGGAGGTTACGACACCGAGCACCGCCGCCGCCGAATCCGCAAGGGATTATAGGATTTAACCTTGGAGCGGAGGGGAAGGGGTGGGTAGAGGGGATCTCGATGGTGCCTTCAAGAAGGGGAGCCGCGCCCGCAGACCTGGCCACCGCCATGGTCGGAGACATCAACCAGGGATTTCTCCCGGTGCCGGCAAACACCACCGCAACCAGCCACCAACAGACCGGCGAAGAAGCACGGGCGCTAGCACATGTTGTGAGCGGGGTAGAGGGAAGACGAGAAGCAACCTTCAGATCTGAGGTCAGAGGGCCACCGGAGCAGCCCACCGACCACACACCATGTCCACCGTCGATTCGCCGCCTGCGTGGCCGAGGATGATGACCCACATCCGCGGGCGCGCCTGCCACCCAGTCGTGGCCGCCTTGCCAGATCCGGGGCGGCCCAAGCCCTCCACGCAGGTGAAGCCGCCAGATACCCACCGCCACCTTCATCGGTGTCGCGCGCGCGGGCCGGAGGGCACCTCGGGTGGCGGCGGAGGGTAGGGAAAGGTGAGGGAGGGGTGGCGGCGGCGGCGGTTAGGGCAACCCCCGAGTCGCCTCAAAGGAGTTGACGCGGGGGCGGGGGGCAGGGGGGCTGTTGTCGACTGCTGTATGCTGACAATGAATCGAAAACACAAAGTCACATCCACCCCACCAGACCGCCCGCCTTCCCCACTTGCCACGCATCCCGTGTGGGTCTCATCAACCGCTCACCTTTGTATCCTTATCTCAACAGCGACACAAAGCAACACGTTCCCCCGTCGACCCTCCCATTGTTGGGGAACATAGTTATTTAAAAAAATTTCCTACGCACACACATGATCATGGTGATGCATAGCAACGAGAGGGGAGAGTGTGTCCACGTACCCTCGTAGTCCGAAAGCAGAAGCATTAGCACAACGCGGTTGATGTAGTCGTATGTCTTCACAATCCGACCGATCAAGTACCGAACGTACGTCACCTTTGAGTTCTGCACACGTTCAACTCGATGACGTCCCTCGAACTCCGATCCAGCCGAGCTTTGAGGGGGAGTTCCTCAGCACGACGGCATGGTGACGATGATGATGTTCTACCGACGCAGGGCTTCGCCTAAGCACCGCTACGATATTATCGCAATGGACTATGGTGGAGAGGGGCACCGCACATGGCTAAAAGATCCAATAGATCAATTTTTGTGTCTATGGGGTGCCCCTCTCCTCTGTATATAAAGGGGAGGGGGAGGAGAGGGCCGGCCAAGGGGAGGAGGCGCGCCCAAGGGGGGAGTCCTACTCCCACCGGGAGTAGGACTCCTCCTTTTCCTATTTGGAGAGGGAGAGGGAAGGAAGAGGAAGGAGGGAGGAAGGAAAGGGGGGGGCCCTCCCAATTCGGATTGGGCTTGGGGGGGGGCCCTCCCTTGCTCCTTTCCCCTCCTTTCCACTAAAGCCCATTAAGGCCCATATACCTCCCGAGGGGTTCCAATAACCTCCCGGTGCTCCGGTATTATCCAGATCTCACCCGGAACCATTCCGGTATCCAAATATAGTCGTCCAATATATCGATCTTTATGTCTCGACCATTTCGAGACTCCTCGTCATGTCCATGATCACATCTGGGACTCCGAACTACCTTCGGTACATCAAAACACATAAACTCATAGTATAACCATCATCGAACTTTAAGCGTGCGGACTCTACGGGTTCGAGAACTATGTAGACATGACCGAGACACGTCTCCGGTCAATAACTAATAGCGGAACCTGGATGCTCATATTGGCTCCCACATATTCTACGAAGATCTTTATCGGTCAAATCGCATAAAGACATATGTTGTTCCCTGTGTCATTGGTATGTTACTTGCCCGAGATTCGATCGTCGGTATCTCAATACCTAGTTCAATCTTGTTACCGGCAAGTCTCTTTACTCGTTCCATAATACATCTTCCCGCAACTAACTCATTAGTTGCAATGCTTGCAAGGCTTATAGTGATGTGCATTACCGAGTGGGCCCAGAGATACCTCTCCGACAATCGGAGTGACAAATCCTAATCTCGAAATACGCCAACCCAACAAGTACCTTCTGAGACACCTGTAGAGCACCTTTATAATCACCCAGTTACGTTGTGACATTTGGTAGCACACAAAGTGTTCCTCCGGTAAATGGGAGTTGCATAATCTCATAGTCATAGGAACATGTATAAGTCATGAAGAAAGCAATAGCAACATACTAAACGATCAAGTGCTAAGCTAACGGAATGGGTCAAGTCAATCACATCATTCTCCTAATGATGTGATCCCATTAATCAAATAACAACTCTTTGTCTATGGCTAGGAAACATAACCATCTTTGATCAACGAGCTAGTCAAGTAGAGGCATACTAGTGACACTCTGTTTGTCTATGTATTCACACATGTATCATGTTTCCGGTTAATACAATTCTAGCATGAATAACAAACATTTATCATGATATAAGGAAATAAATAATAACTTTATTATTGCCTCTAGGGCATATTTCCTTTAGTCCCCCCTTGCACTAGAGTTAATAATCTAGATTACACAGTAATGATTCTAACACCCATGGAGCCTTGGTGCTGATCATGTTTTGCTCGTGGAAGAGGCTTAGTCAACGGGTCTGCAACATTTAGATCCGTATGTATCTTGCAAATCTCTATGTCTCCCACCTGGACTTGATCCCGGATGGAGTTGAAGGATCTCTTGATGTGCTTGGTTCTCCTGTGAAATCTGGATTCCTTTGCCAAAGCAATTGCACCAGTATTGTCACAAAAGATTTTCGTTGGACCCGATGCACTAGGTACGACACCTAGCTCAGATATGAACTCCTTCATCCAGACTCCTTCATTTGCTGCTTCTGAAGCAGCTATGTACTCCGCTTCACATGTAGATCCCGCTACGATGCTTTGTTGAGAACTGCACCAACTGACAGCTCCACCGTTCAATAAAATCACATATCCGGTTTGCGATTTAGAATCGTCCGGATCAGTGTCAAAGCTTGCATCGATGTAACCATTTACAACAAGCTCTTTGTCACCTCCATAAACGAGAAACATATCCTTAGTCCTTTTCAGGTATTTCAGGATGTTCTTGACCGTTGTCCAGTGATCCACTCCTGGATTACTTTGGTACCTCCCTGCTAAACTAATAGCAAGGCACACATCAGGTCTGGTACACATCATTGCATACATGATAGAGCCTATGGCTGAAGCATAGGGAACATCTTTCATTTTCTCTCTATCTTCTATAGTGGTCGGGCATTGAGTCTTACTCAGCTTCACACCTTGTAACACAGGCAAGAACCCTTTCTTTGCTTGATCCATTTTGAACTTCTTCAAAACTTTGTCAAGGTATGTGCTTTGTGAAAGTCCAATTAAGCGTCTCGATCTATCTCTATAGATCTTGATGCCCAATATATAAGCAGCATCACCAAGGTCCTTCATTGAAAAACTCTTATTCAAATATCCTTTTATGCTATCCAGAAATTCTATATCATTTCCAATCAACAATATGTCATCCACATATAATATCAGAAATGCTATAGAGCTCCCACTCACTTTCTTGTAAATACAAACTTCTCCAAAAGTCTGTATAAAACCATATGCTTTGATCACACTATCAAAACGTTTATTCCAACTCCGAGAGGCTTGCACCAGTCCATAAATGGATCGTTGAAGCTTGCACACTTTGTTAGCTCCCTTTGGATCGACAAAACCTTCCAGTTGCATCATATACAACTCTTCTTCCAGAAATCAATTTAAGTCTAACCCACTTCCTATGCATAAGGATTTTGTGAGCAAACAACTTATGGGAACAAGAATCAACTTGCATAGGAAGGTAAAACAAGCATAACTTCAAAACTTTAAGCACATAGAGAGGAAACTTGATATTATTGCAATTCCTACAAGCATACATTCCTCCCTCATGATAATTTTCAGTAGCATCATGAATGAATTCAACAATATAACCAACACCTAAAGCATTCTTTTCATGATCTACTTGCATAGAAATTTTACTACTCTCCACATAAGCAAATTTCTTCTCAACAATAGTAGTGGGAACAAACTCAACAAAATAACTATCATGTGATTGAAAATTAAGATCAAGATGCCAAGTTTCATGGTTATCATTATTCTTTAAGGCATACGTGTCATCACAATAATCATCATAGATAGGAGGCATGCTTACATCATAGTAAATTTGCTCATCAAAGCTTGGGGAACAAAAAGTATCATCTTTATCAAACATAGCTTCCCCAAGCTTGTGGCTTTGCATATCATTAGCATCATGGATATTCAAGGAATTCATACTAATAACATTGCAATCATGCTCATCATACAAAGATTTAGTGCGAAACATTCTACAGATTTCTTCTTCTAGCACTTGAGCACAATTTTCCTTTCCATCATACTCACGAAAGATATTAAAAAGATGAAGTGTATGAGGCAAACTCAATTCCATTTTTTTGTAGTTTTCTTTTATAAACTAAACTAGTGATAAAACAAGAAACTAAAAGATTCGATTGCAAGATCTAAAGATATACCTTCAAGCACTCACCTCCCCGCCAGAAAAGAGCTTGATGTCTACTACGCAACCTTCTGGTGTAGAAGCCCTCCGTGATCGATTCCCCTTCCGGCGGAGCTCCGGAACAGGCCCCAAGATGGGATCTCGTGGATACAAAAAGTTGCGACGGTGGAATTAGGTTTTTGGCTCCGTATCTGATCGTTTGGCGGTACGTAGGTATATATAGGAGGAAGGAGTACGTCGGTGGAGCTTCGAGGGGCCCACGAGGCAGGGGGGCGCGCCCTAGGGGGGGGGCCCTCCACCCTCGTGACCGCCTCGTGGCTTTCTTGACGGAGGGTCCAAGTCTCCTGGGTCTTATCTGATGAGAAAATCACGTTCCCGAAGGTTTCATTCCATTTGGACTCCGTTTGATATTCCGTTTCTTCGAAGCACTGAAATAGGCAAAAAAAATAGCAATTTTGGGCTGGGCCTCTGGTTAATAGGTTAGTCCCAAAAGTAATATAAAAGTGGAAAATAAAGCACAATATAGTCCAAAACAGTAGATAATATAGCATGGAGCAATAAAAAATTATAGATACGTTGGAGACGTATCAGGGCGCACCCCCCTGCCTCGTGCCTCCCTAGTTGCTTTCTTGATGTGGACTCCAAGTCTCCCGGGTTGCTTTCCTTCCAAAAATAACTTCTCCAAAAGATTTCATTCCGTTTCGACTCCGTTTGATATTCCTTTTCTTCGAAACACTGAAACAAGGGAAAAAACAAGAACTGGCACTGGGCTCTGGGTCAATAGGTTAGTCCCAAAAATAATATAAAAGTGCATAGTAAGGCCCATAAAACATCCAAGATGGATAATATAATAGCATGAATACTTCATAAATTATAGATACGTTGGAGACGTATCAACATCCCCAAGCTTAATTCCTGCTCGTCCTCGAGTAGGTAAATGATAAAAGAAATAATTTATGAAGTGTGAATGCTAGCAGGTGCATAAGTTTGATCAATGATAATTTCAATCACCTTTTCTAGCATCATTATATGTCATAACAGTAGCTCAACCCATAGAACTTTGCATGATCAAGCAACAAACTATTCACATGTTAAAGTATAGATCATAAACTTTTTTGAAAACTAACAAACTGTGTTATTAGTCATCAAACAATTACAATTCATCTTATTTTCAGGAAGAGTCTATGTCAGAGCTTTGATTTAGCAAATCCCACATACTCAACTATCATATAGTCTTCCATGATTGCTACCACTCAAAGCATATTTTTAGAAAAAATAGTATTCATCGAACACAGAGTCTTTCATTGACAACATAACGACCAAGAGTTCCCAATATCTCCCATACTACATACATTATAGGCGGTTCCCAAATAGAAAGGTAAAGATTTTTACTCCCCCTCCACCAACAATCATCAATCCATGGCTTGCCCGAAACAAGGGTGCCTCCAACTAACATCAAACCTGGGGTAGTTTTGTTTGCAATTATTTTTGATTTGATTTCGATCTTTTGATCATGGGACTAGGCATCCCGGTTACCAGCCATTTTCTCGTGAATGATGAGAGGAATTCACTCATCATGAGAGCAACCCACCTAGCATGGAAGATACTTCTAACCCTAGTCGCTACATGAGTGATTCGGGCATACAAAACAGATTATTATTTGAAGGTTTAGAGTTTGGCACATGCAAATTTACTTGGAGCGGCAGGTAAATACCGCATATAGGTAGATATGGTGGACACTCATGGAAGAAAATTGGTTCAAGGAATTTGGATGCACAAGCAGAATTCCCGCTTAGTACAGATATTTTGTCTAGCAAAGGATTCTAAATAGCAAGCACCACATGTTAGAGGATCCAAAACAATATAACTTATACAAATATACCCAAGCATAACTCATTATGTTGTCTTCCTTGTCCAACTTCAACTAATTTGCTCATGTTTGAAAATAACTAATGGGGATCACAATCATAGAAGATGTCCAAGATAGTATATTTATATGTGAAATCTCTCTTCCTTCAATATTCTTTCATGAATTGTTCAAGTGACCAATACAATGTTTGCTAACCTACAATTAATTTACCACCTCTACTTCTTATATGTAAATGCATTACTCCCTATGGGAAAGGCATTTGAAACATATATAATTTGAGATTTATGGCATTCAAATCATTCAACCATTTACTCATAGGATATAAGTGAGGCACATGAGTAAATGACAAACTACTCCAAAAAGATATAAGTGAAGATCAATGAGTAGTTAAATAATTATTTAGCTATGTGAGGATTCTCTATCATTTAAGAATTTCAGATCTTAGTATTTTATTCAAACAGCAAGCAAAGCTAAATAAAATGACGCTCCAAGCAAAACACATATCATGTGGTGAATAAAAATATAGCTCCAAGTAAAGTTACCGATGGACGAAGACGAAAGAGGGGATGCCATCCGGGGCATCCCCAAGCTTAGGCTCTTGGTTATCCTTGAATATTAACTTGGGGTGCCTTGGGAATCCCCAAGCTTAGGCTCTTGCCACTCCTTATTCCATAGTCCATTTAATCTTTACCCAAAACTTGAAAACCTCACAACACAAAACTTAACAGAAAATCTCGTGAGCTCCGTGAGCGAAAGAAAACAAAACACCACTTCAAGGTGCTGTAATGAAATCATTCTTTATTTATATTGGTGTTAAACCTACTGTATTCCAACTTCTCTATGGTTTATAAACTATTTTACTAGCCATAGATTCATCAAAATAAGCAAGCAACACAATGAAAACAGAATCTGTCTAAAACAGAACAGTCTGTAGTAATCTGTAACTAGCGTAAACTTATGGAACTGCAAAAATTCTAAAATAAATTGGTGGACCTGAGGAATTTGTCTAGTAATCATCTGCAAAAATAATCAACTAAATAGCACTCTCCATTAAAAAGTTTTAGCTAAACTCATGAGCGCTAAAGTTTCTGTTTTTTACAGCATGATCATAAACACTTCACCCGAGTCTTCCCAAAGGTTCTACTTGGCACAAACACTAATTAAAACACAAAACCACATCTAACCAGAGGCTAAATGAATTATTTATTCCTAAACAGAACCAAAAAGCAAGAAACTAAAATAAAATTGGGTTGCCTCCCAACAAGCGCTATCGTTTAACGCCGCTAGCTAGGCATTATGATTTCAATGATGCTCCCATAAAAGATAAGAATTGAAACATAAAGAGAGCATCATGAAGAATATGACTAGCACAGTTAAGTCTATCCCACTTCCTATGCATAAGGATTTTGTGAGCAAACAACTTATGGGAACAAGAATCAACTTGCATAGGAAGGTAAAACAGGCATAACTTCAAAACTTTAAGCACATAGAGAGGAAACTTGATATTATTGCAATTCCTACAAGCATACATTCCTCCCTCATAATAATTTTCAGTAGCATCATGAATGAATTCAACAATATAACCAGCACCTAAAGCATTTTTTTCATGATCTACTTGCATAGAAATTTTACAACTCTCCACATAAGCAAATTTCTTCTCAACAATAGTAGTGGGAGCAAACTCAACAAAATAACTATCACGTGATTGAAAATTAAGATCAAGATGACAAGTTTCATGGTTATCATTATTCTTTAAGGCATACGTGTCATCACAATAACCATCATAGATAGGAGTCATGCTTACATCATAGTAAATTTTCTCATCAAAGCTTGGGGGACAAAAAAAATCATCTTTATAAAACATAGCTTCCCCAAGCTTGTGGCTTTGCATATCATTAGCATCATGGATATTAAAGGAATTCATACTAACAATACTGAAATTATGCTCATCAATAAAAGATTTAGTGCCAAACATTCTATAGATTTCTTCTTCTAGCAGTTGAGCACAATTTTCCTTTCCATCATTCACGAAAGATATTAAAAAGATGAACCTTATGAGGCAAACTCAATTCCATTTTTTGTAGTTTTCTTTTATAAACTAAACTAGTGATAAAACAAGAAACTAAAAGATTCGATTGCAAGATCTAAAGATATACCTTCAAGCACTCACCTCCCTGGCAACGGCACCAGAAAAGAGCTTGATGTCTACTACGCAACCTTCTTCTGGTAGACGTTGTTGGGCCTCCAACTGCAGAGGTTTGTAGGACAGTAGCAAATTTCCCTCAAGTGGATGACCTAAGGTTTATCAATCCGTGGGAGGCGTAGGATGAAGATGGTCTCTCTCAAGCAACCCTGCAACCAAATAACA
This sequence comes from Triticum dicoccoides, assembly GCF_002162155.2. Classification (NCBI taxonomy): domain Eukaryota; kingdom Viridiplantae; phylum Streptophyta; class Magnoliopsida; order Poales; family Poaceae; genus Triticum; species Triticum dicoccoides. The sequence continues at coordinate 548,098,314 of NC_041380.1, read as the reverse complement.
AAGAGTCTCTTGTGTCCCGAACACACCTAATATAATGATAAATTGTATAGGTGCACTAGTTCGGCGAAGAGATGGTGATACAAGTGCAATATGGATGGTAGACATAGGTTTTTGTAATCTGAAAATATAAAAACAGCAATGTAACAAGTGGTAAAAGTGAGCGTAAACGGTATTGCAATGCGTTGAAACAAGGCCTAGGGTTCATACTTTCACTAGTGCAAGTTCTCTCAACAATAATAGCATAATTGGATCATATAACTATCCCTCAACATGCAACAAAGAGTCACTCCAAAGTCACTAATAGCGGAGAAAAAACGAAGATATTATGGTAGGGTACGAAACCACCTCAAAGTTATTCTTTCCAATCAATCCGTTGGGCTATTCCTATAAGTGTCACAAACAGCCCTAGAGTTCGTACTAGAATAACACCTTAAGACACAAATCAACCAAAACCCTAATGTCACCTAGATACTCCAATGTCACCTCAAGTATCCGTGGGTATGATTATATGATATGCGTCACACAAACTTAGATTCATCTATTCAACCAACACATAGAACCTCAAAGAGTGCCTCAAAGTTTCTACCGGAGAATCAAGACGAAAACGTGTGCCAACCCCTATGCATAGGTTCATGGGCGGAACCCGCAAGTTGATCACCAAAACATACATCAAGTGAATCACGTGATATCCCATTGTCTCCACAGATACGCACGGCAAGACATACATCAAGTGTTCTCAAATCATTAAAGACTCAATCCGATAAGATTACTTCAAAGGGAAAACTCAATCCATTACAAGAGAGTAGAGAGGGAGAAGCAACATAAGATCCAACTATAATAGCAAAGCTCACGATACATCAAGATCGTATCACCTCAAGAACACAAGAGAGAGAGATCAAACACATAGCTACTGGTACATACCCTCAGCCCCGAGGGTGAACTACTCCCTCCTTGTCACGGAGAGCGTCGCGATGATGAAGATGGCCACCGGTGAGGGATCCCCCCTCCGGCAGGGTGCCGGAACAGGGTCCCGATTGGTTTTTGGTGGCTACATAGGCTTGCGGAGGCGGAACTCCCGATCTATTCTGTTCCCCGATCATTTTAGGGTATATGGATATATATAGGTGAAAGAAGTACGTCAGGGGAGCCACGAGAGGCCTACGAGGATGTACGGCGCGCCCAGGGGGGTGGGCGCGCCCCCTGCCTCGTGCCTCCCTTGTTGCTTTCTTGACGTGGACTCCAAGTCTCCCGGGTTGCTTTCCTTCCAAAAATAACTTCTCCAGAAGATTTCATTCCGTTTCAACTCCGTTTGATATTCCTTTTCTTCGAAACACTGAAACAAGGGAAAAAACAGGAACTGACACTGGGCTCTGGCTCAATAGGTTAGTCCCAAAAATAATATAAAAGTGCATAGTAAGGCCCATAAAACATCCAAGATGGATAATATAATAGCATGAATACTTCATAAATTATAGATACGTTGGAGACGTATCAGTTCGTCATGGTCTAGTAACATAACCTCCAGAACAAGATTACCGTACTACTCTGGTGCGGATCTTACTCTGGTTGACCTACGAGGTTCAGTAACAACTTGATCTGAAGTTTCATGATCATCATCATTAACTTCCTCACTAATTGGTGTAGACGTCACAGGAACCGGTTTCTGTGATGAACTTATTTTCCAATAAGGGAGCAGGTACTGTTACCTCATCAAGTTCTACTTTCCTCCCACTCACTTCTTTCGAGAGAAACTCCTTCTCTAGAAAGGATCCAAATTTAGCAACGAATGTCTTTCCTTCAGATATGTGATAGAAGGTGTACCCAACAGTTTCCTTTGGGTATCCTATGAAGACACATTTCTCCGATTTGGGTTCGGGCTTATCAGGTTGAAGCTTTTTCACATAAGCACCGCAGCCCCAAACTTTAAACGACAACTTTGGTTTCTCGCCAAACCACAGTTCATAAGGCGTCGTCTCAACGGATTTCGATGGTGCCCTATTTAACGTGAATGCAGCCGTCTCTAAAGCATAACCCCAAAACGATAGCGGTAAATCAGTAAGAGACATCATAGATTGCACCATATCTAGTAAAGTACGATTCGACGTTCGGACACACCATTACGTTGTGGTGTTCCGGGTGGCGTGAGTTGTGAAACTATTCCATATTGTTTCAAATGTAGACCAAACTCGTAACTCAAATATTCTCCTCCACGATCAGATCGTAGAAACTTTATTTTCTTGTTACGATGATTTTCCACTTCACTCTGAAATTCTTTGAACTTTTCAAATGTTTCAGACTTATGTTTCATTAAGTAGATATACCCATATCTGCCTAAATCATCTGTGAAGGTGAGAAAATAACGATACCCGCCGCGAGCCTCAACATTCATTGGACCACATACATCTGTATGTATGATTTCCAACAAATCTGTTACTCGCCCCATAGTTCGGTAGAACGGTGTTTTAGTCATCTTGCCCATGAGGCATGGTTCGCAAGTACCAAGTTGAAGCGGTATCGCAGCGGGGGCAGCTCGTCGCACGTGCCGGCGATCAGGTTGCACACGGCCAGCCGGACGCCTCCGGGGACCTCGGTCGGCGCGTCGACGAGGCGCACGAGGAGGAGGTCGTCGCCCGACACAAGCGGCACCGCGTCGTCCAGCAAGCCCGCGGCGCACGAGACCAAGGAGCGTAGGGAGCGGCACGCGCGGCCGAGCGGGCTTCCCCGCGCCAGGACGAGTGCCGGGGCGGAGGCGACGGGCGGCCCTCGCGCCCTGTAGCTTCGCACCTGAACGAAGAAGCCGGCGAGGGCGGGCGGGTCCGGCCAGCAGCCGCGGAGGAAGGCGGGGTCGGACACGAGGCCCCGCCATCGCTTGCACGCTGCGGCGCAGTGGAAGAGCGCGGCGGCGCCGACAACGCGCGCCAGGATCTCGTGGACCACGTCTTCCGGGAGCATGGCCGCGCCGGCGGCTGCCGTCTCTGTCGCCTTCTCCATGCTCCCTCGGGCGACGTCCATGTGATCGGAGGCAAAGCCGTGGCTGGGATTTTGGTTCGGGGTGTGCGTGCCAGGCACCTCCGGCTCTGGATATATACTAGTAGGAGTCTACCTAGTTTTCTTTTGTTTTGTTTTCGAGCTCGTGTACGGATTGCCTCGTCTTCGGATGCCAGCGTCCTAGCAATTGTGTTGTACTACATGTGCAAATCGATGTCAAGAAACACTTCGTTTCATCCGGCTGAAAACCCTTTTTTAGAACAAAGGCTCGAGGATGAGCCCGGCTTTGAATTAACAAAGCCATCAACCAGCCAGGTATTACAGCCAACAAGTGCCAGCCCAACGCCACTTACAAAGAAAATAAAACACGAGTGGCCCAAAGATACATGGGTGCTGAAGAACACAACTTACAACTCAGTCCCAAACTACAAGCACCTAAACTAGTTAGAGATGAAGAACCGCTTGAAGAAAGGACCACCCTTGAAGCACGAAACACCGGCGCCAAAGAAAACATCAGCGACAATGGCAATCTTCTAGACACGGTATTTTCAACTAATTCTTCGCCTGTTTGGAAAGGTATTGAATATGGCCTACAACTAGTGAAAAAGGGTTTTATTTGGAGAATCGGTAATGGCTCTATGGTGCGTACATGGAGTGATCCTTGGATCCCAAGAGGTAATGATCTTAGACCGATTACTCTGAAAAGGAATTGTCGCTTTAACCATGTTTCAGACTTTTTGTTCAACCATGGTGGATGGAACATGGAGCGTCTCCAACAGCATTTTTGGGATGTAAATGTGCAGCAAATTCTGAGAATACGTACATCTCCAAGAGGCCGGGAAGATTTTATTGCCTGGTTTTCAGAAAAGTCTGGACAATATATTGTTAAGAGTGCCTACAAACTCGCTACTAGAGAACATGACGATTCATTTGCAGGAGGGGCTTCAAGTATGTGTCCAGAGGGAGATCGATCCATATGGGTCTCCATGCAGGTGAAGCCACCAGATCCCCACCGCCACCTTCATCGGTGTCGCGCGCGCGGGCCGGAGGGCACCTCGGGTGGCGGCGGAGGGTAGGGAAAGGTGAGGGAGGCGTGGCGGCGGCGGCGGTTAGGGCAACCCCCGAGTCGCCTCAGAGGAGGCGACGCGGGGGCGGGGGCAGTGGGGCTGTTGTCGACTGCTGTATGCTGACAATGAATCGAAAACACAAAGTCACATCCACCCCACCCGACCGCCCGCCTTCCCCACTTGCCACGCATCCCGTGTGGGTCTCATCAACCGCTCACCTTTGTATCCTTATCTCAACAGCGACACAATGCAACACGTTCCCCCATCGACCCTCCCATTGTTGGGGAACGTAGTAATTTCAAAAAAATTCCTACGCACACACATGATCATGGTGATGCATAGCAACGAGAGGGGAGAGTGTGTCCACGTACCCTCGTAGTCCGAAAGCAGAAGCGTTAGCACAGCGCGGTTGATGTAGTCGTATGTCTTCACAATCCGACCGATCAAGTACCGAACGTACGTCACCTTTGAGTTCTGCACACGTTCAACTCGATGACGTCCCTCGAACTCCGATCCAGCCGAGCTTTGAGGGGGAGTTCCGTCATCACGACGGCATGGTGATGAGGATGATGTTCTACCGAGGCAGGGCTTCGCCTAAGCACCGCTACGATATTATCGAGGCGGACTATGGTGGAGAGGGGCACCGCACATGGCTAAAAGATCCAATAGATCAATTGTTGTGTCTATGGGGTGCCCCTCTCCTCCGTATATAAAGGGGAGGGGAGGAGAGGGCCGGCCAAGGGGAGGAGGCGCCCCCAAGGGGGGAGTCCTACTCCCACCGGGAGTAGGACTCCTCCTTTTCCTATTTGGAGAGGGAGAGGGAAGGAAGAGGAAGGAGGGAGGAAGG
>NC_041380.1:548035545-548092450 GCF_002162155.2 Triticum dicoccoides | reverse complement strand
GTACATCAAAACACATAAACTCATAGTATAACCATCATCGAACTTTAAGCGTGCGGACCCTACGGGTTCGAGAACTATGTAGACATGACCGAAACACGTCTCCGGTCAATAACTAATAGCGGAACCTGGATGCTCATATTGGCTCCCACATATTCTACGAAGATCTTTATCGGTCAAACCGCATAACGACAAATGTTGTTCCCTTTGTCATCGGTATGTTACTTGCCTGAGATTCGATCGTCGGTATCTCAATACCTAGTTCAATCTTGTTACCGGCAAGTCTCTTTACTCGTTCCGTAATACATCATCCCACAACTAACTCATTAGTTGCAATGCTTGCAAGGCTTATAGTGATGTGCATTACCGAGTGGGCCCAGAGATACCTCTCCGACAATCGGAGTGACAAATCCTAATCTCGAAATACGCCAACCCAACAAGTACCTTCTGAGACACCTGTAGAGCACCTTTATAATCACCCAGTTACGTTGTGACATTTGGTAGCACACAAAGTGTTCCTCCGGTAAATGGGAGTTGCATAATCTCATAGTCATAGGAACATGTATAAGTCATGAAGAAAGCAATAGCAACATACTCAACGATCAAGTGCTAAGCTAACGGAATGGGTGAAGTCAATCACATCATTCTCCTAATGATGTGATCCCATTAATCAAATAACAACTCTTTGTCTATGGCTAGGAAACATAACCATCTTTGATCAACGAGCTAGTCAACTAGAGGCATACTAGTGACACTCTGTTTGTCTATGTATTCACACATGTATCATGTTTCCGGTTAATACAATTCTAGCATGAATAATAAACATTTATCATGATATAAGGAAATAAATAATAACTTTATTATTGCCTCTAGGGCATATTTCCTTTAGTCCCCCCTTGCACTAGAGTTAATAATCTGGATTACACAGTAATGATTCTAACACCCATGGAGCCTTGGTGCTGATCATGTTTTGCTCGTGGAAGAGGCTTAGTCAACGGGTCTGCAACATTCAGATCCGTATGTATCTTGCAAATCTCTATGTCTCCAACCTGGACTTGATCCCGGATGGAGTTGAAGGATCTCTTGATGTCCTTGGTTCTCCTGTGAAATCTGGATTCCTTTGCCAAAGATATTGCACCAGTATTGTCACAAAAGATTTTTGTTGGACCCGATGCACTAGGTACGACACCTAGCTCAGATATGAACTCCTTCATCCAGACTCCTTCATTTTCTGCTTCTGAAGCAGCTATGTACTCCGCTTCACATGTAGATCCCGCTACGATGCTTTGTTTAGAACTGCACCAACTGACCGCTCCACCGTTCAATAAAAACACATATCCGGTTTGCGATTTAGAATCGTCCGGATCAGTGTCAAAGCTTGCATCGACGTAACCATTTACAACAAGCTCTTTGTCACCTCCATAAACGAGAAACATATCCTTAGTCCTTTTCAGGTATTTCTGGATGTTCTTGACCACTGTCCAGTGATCCACTCCTGGATTACTTTGGTACCTTCCTGCTAAACTAATAGCAAGGCACACATCAGGTCTGGTACACATCATTGCATACATGATAGAGCCTATGGCTGAAGCATAGGGAACATCTTTCATTTTCTCTCTATCTTCTAAAGTGGTCGGGCATTGAGTCTTACTCAACTTCACACCTTGTAACACAGGCAAGAACCCTTTCTTTGCTCGATCCATTTTGAACTTCTTCAAAACTTTGTCAAGGTATGTGCTTTGTGAAAGTCCAATTAAGCGTCTCGATCTATCTCTATAGATCTTGATGCCCAATATATAAGAAGCTTCACCGAGGTCCTTCATTGAAAAACTCTTATTCAAATATCCTTTTATGCTATCCAGAAATTCTATATCATTTCCAATCAACAATATGTCATCCACATATAATATCAGAAATGCTATAGAGCTCCCACTCACTTTCTTGTAAATACAAACTTCTCCAAAAGTCTGTATAAAACCATATGCTTTGATCACACTATCAAAACGTTTATTCCAACTCCGAGAGGCTTGCACCAGTCCACAAATGGATCGTTGAAGCTTGCACACTTTGTTAGCTCCCTTTGGATCGACAAAACCTTCCAGTTGCATCATATACAACTCTTCTTCCAGAAATCAATTTAAGTCTAACCCACTTCCTATGCATAAGGATTTTGTGAGCAAACAACTTATGGGAACAAGAATCAACTTGCATAGGAAGGTAAAACAAGCATAACTTCAAAACTTTAAGCACATAGAGAGGAAACTTGATATTATTGCAATTCCTACAAGCATACATTCCTCCCTCATAATAATTTTCAGTAGCATCATGAATGAATTCAACAATATAACCAGCACCTAAAGCATTCTTTTCATGATCTACTTGCATAGAAATTTTACTACTCTCCACATAAGCAAACTTCTTCTCAACAATAGTAGTGGGAGCAAACTCAACAAAATAACTATCATGTGATTGAAAATTAAGATCAAGATGCCAAGTTTCATGGTTATCATTATTCTTTAAGGCATACGTGTCATCACAATAATCATCATAGATAGGAGGCATGCTTACATCATAGTAAATTTGCTCATCAAAGCTTGGGGAACAAAAAATATCATCTTTATCAAACATAGCTTCCCCAAGCTTGTGGCTTTGCATATCATTAGCATCATGGATATTCAAGGAATTCATACTAACAAAATTGCAATCATGCTCATCATACAAAGATTTAGTGCGAAACATTCTACAGATTTCTTCTTCTAGCACTTGAGCACAATTTTCCTTTCCATCAAACTCACGAAAGATATTAAAAAGATGAAGCGTATGAGGCAAACTCAATTCCATTTTTTTGTAGTTTTCTTTTATAAACTAAACTAGTGATAAAACAAGAAACTAAAAGATTCGATTGCAAGATCTAAAGATATACCTTCAAGCACTCACCTCCCTGGCAACGGCGCTAGAAAAGAGCTTGATGTCTACTACACAACCTTCTGGTAGACGTTGTTGGGCCTCCAAGTGCAAAGGTTTGTATGACAGTAGCAAATTTCCCTCAAGTGGATGACCTAAGGTTTATCAATCCGTGGGCGGCGTAGGATGAAGATGGTCTCTCTCAAGCAACCCTGCAACCAAGTAACAAAGAGTCTCTTGTGTCCCCAACACACCCAATACAATGATAAATTGTATAGGTGCACTAGTTCGGCGAAGAGATGGTGATACAAGTGCAATATGGATGGTATATATTGGTTTTTGTAATCTGAAAAATATAAAAACAGCAAGGTAACAAGTGGTAAAAGTGAGCGTAAAAGGTATTGCAATGCGTTGAAACAAGGCCTAGGGTTCATACTTTCACTAGTGCAAGTTCTCTAAACAATAATAACATAATTGGTTCATATAACTATCCCTCAACATGCAACAAAGAGTCACTCCAAAGTCACTAATAGCGGAGAACAAACGAAGAGATTAGGGTAGGGTACGAAACCACCTCAAAGTTATTCTTTCCAATCAATCCGTTGGGCTATTCCTATAAGTGTCACAAATAACCCTAGAGTTCATACTAGAATAACACCTTAAGACACAAATCAACCAAAACCCTAATGTCACCTAGATACTCCAATGTCACCTCAAGTATCCGTGGGTATGATTATATGATATGCATCACACAATCTTAGATTCATCTATTCAACCAACACATAGAACCTCAAAGAGTGCCTCAAAGTTTCTACCGGAGAATCAAGACGAAAACGTGTGCCAACCCCTATGCATAGGTTCATGGGCGGAACCCGCAAGTTGATCACCAAAACATACATCAAGTGAATCACGTGATATCCCATTATCACCACAGATATGCACGGCAAGACATACATGAAGTGTTCTCAAATCATTAAAGACTCAATCCGATAAGATTACTTCAAAGGGAAAACTCAATCCATTACAAGAGAGTAGAGGGGGAGAAGCAACATAAGATCCAACTATAATAGCAAAGCTCGCGATACATCAAGATCGTATCACCTCAAGAACACGAGAGAGAGAGAGATCAAAGACATAGCTGCTGGTACATACCCTCAGCCCCGAGGGTGAACTACTCCCTCCTCGTCATGGACAGCGCCAGGATGATGAAGATGGCCACCGGTGAGGGATCCCCCCTCCAGCAGGGTGCCGGAACAGGGTCCCAATTGGTTTTTGGTGGCTACAGAGGCTTGCGGCGGCGGAACTCCCGATCTATTTTGTTCCCTGATCGTTTTAGGGTATATGGATATATATAGGTGAAAGAAGTACGTCAGGGGAGCCACGAGGGGCCCACGAGGGTGGAGGGCGCGCCCAGGGGGGTGGGTGTGCTACCTCTTGAGCACTGCGTTGGATTTCCCCGAAGAGGAGAGGATGATGTAGCAAAGTAGGGTAAGTATTTCCCTCAGTTTTTGAGAACCAATGTATCAATCCAGTAGGAGGCCACGCGCGAGTCCCTCGTACCTATACAAAACGATAGCTCAACGCAACCAATGCGATTAGGGGTTGTCAATCCCTTCACGGTCACTTACGAGAGTGAAATCTGATAGAGATGATAGATAATATTTTTGGTATTTTTTGGTATAAAGATGCAAGGTAAAATAAAAGGCAAAAGTAAAAGCAAAGAAAAAATAAAGTGATTGGAGATTGATATGATGAGAATAGACCCGGGGGCCATAGATTCACTAGTGGCTTCTCTCAAGAGCATAAGTATTTCTACGGTGGGTGAACAAATTACTGTTGAGCAATTGACAGAATTGAGCATAGTTATGAGAATATCTAGGTATGATCATGTATATAGGCATCACGTCCGAGACAAGTAGACCGACTCCTGCCTGCATCTACTACTATTACTCCACTCATCGACCGCTATCCAGCATGCATCTAGAGTATTAAGTTAATGAAAACAGAGTAACGCCTTAAGCAAGATGACATGATGTAGAGGAATAAATTCATGCAATATGATAAATACCCCATCTTGTTATCCTCGATGAAAACAATACAATACGTGCCTTGCTGCCCCTTCTGTCACTGGGAAAGGACACCGCAAGATTGAACCCAAAGCTAAGCACTTCTCCCATTGCAAGAAAAACCAATCTAGTAGGCAAAACTAAACTGATAATGCGAAGAGACTTGCAAAGATAACCAATCATACATAAAAGAATTCAGAGAAGATTCAAATATTGTTCATAGATAGTCTTGATCATAAACCCACAATTCATCGGTCTCAACAAACACACCACAAAAAGAAGATTACATCGAATAGATCTCCACGAGAGAGGGGGAGAACATTGTATTGAGATCCAAAAAGAGAGAAGAAGCCATCTAGCTACTAACTATGGACCCGAAGGTCTGAGGTAAACTACTCACACTTCATCGGAGAGGCTATGATGTTGATGTAGAAGCCCTCCGTGATCGATTCCCCTTCCGGCGGAGCTCCGGAATAGGCCCCAAGATGGGATCTCGTGGATACAAAAAGTTGCGGCGGTGGAATTAGGTTTTTGGCTCCGTATCTGATCATTTGGGGGTACGTAGGTATATATAGGAGGAAGGAGTACGTCGGTGGAGCTTCGAGGGGCCCACGAGGCAGGGGGGCGCGCCCTAGGGGGGGCCCCTCCACCCTCGTGACCGCCTCGTGGCTTTCTTGATGGAGGGTCCAAGTCTCCTGGGTCTTATCTGATGAGAAAATCACGTTCCCGAAGGTTTCATTCCATTTGGACTCCGTTTGATATTCCGTTTCTTCGAAACACTGAAATAGGCAAAAAAAATAGCAATTTTGGGCTGGGCCTCTGGTTAATAGGTTAGTCCCAAAAGTAATATAAAAGTGGAAAATAAAGCCCAATATAGTCCAAAACAGTAGATAATATAGCATGGAGCAATAAAAAATTATAGATACGTTGGAGACGTATCAGGGCGCACCCCCCTGCCTCGTGCCTCCCTAGTTGCTTTCTTGATGTGGACTCCAACTCTCCTGGGTTGCTTTCCTTCCAAAAATAACTTCTCCAAAAGATTTCATTCTGTTTCGACTCCGTTTGATATTCCTTTTCTTTGAAACACTGAAACAAGGGAAAAAACAAGAACTGGCACTGGGCTATGGGTCAATAGGTTAGTCCCAAAAATAATATAAAAGTGCATAGTAAGGCCCATAAAACATCCAAGATGGATAATATAATAGCATGAATACTTCTTAAATTATAGATACGTTGGAGACGTATCAGCATCCCCAAGCTTAATTCCTGCTCGTCCTCGAGTAGGTAAATGATAAAAGAAATAATTTATGAAGTGTGAATGCTAGCAGGTGCATAAGTTTGATCAATGATAATTTCAATCACCTTTTCTAGCATCATTATATGTCATAACAGTAGCTCAACTCATAGAACTTTGCATGATCAAGTAACAAACTATTCACATGTTAAAGTATAGATCATAATTTTTTTTGAAAACTAACAAACTGTGTTATTAGTCATCAAACAATTACAATTCATCTTATTTTCAGGAAGAGTCTATGTCAGAGCTTTGATTTAGCAAATCCCACATACTCAACTATCATATAGTCTTCCATGATTGCTACCACTCAAAGCATATTTTTAGAACAAATAGTATTCATCGAACACAGAGTCTTTCATTGACAACATAACGACCAAGAGTTCCCAATATCTCCCATACTACATACATTATAGGCGGTTCCCAAACAGAAAGGTAAAGATTTTTACTCCCCCTCCACCAACAATCATCAATCCATGGCTTGCCCGAAACAAGGGTGCCTCCAACTAACATCAAACCTGGGGTAGTTTTGTTTGCAATTATTTTTGATTTGATTTCGATCTTTTGATCATGGGACTGGGCATCCCGGTTACCAGCCATTTTCTCGTGAATGATGAGCGGAATTCACTCATCGTGAGAATAACCCACCTAGCATGGAAGATACTTCCAACCCTAGTCGCTACATGAGTGATTCGGGCATACAAAACATATTATTATTTGAAGGTTTAGAGTTTGGCACATGCAAATTTACTTGGAACGGCAGGTAAATACCGCATATAGGTAGATATGGTGGACACTCATAGAAGAAAATTGGTTCAAGGAATTTGGATGCACAAGCAGAATTCCCGCTTAGTACAGATATTTTGTCTAGCAAAGGATTCTAAATAGCAAGCACCACATGTTAGAGGATCCAAAACAATATAACTTATACAAATATACCCAAGCATAACTCATTATGTTGTCTTCCTTGTCCAACTTCAACTCATTTGCTCATGTTTGAAAATAATTAATGGGGATCACAATCATATAAGATGTCCAAGATAGTATATTTATATGTGAAATCTCTCTTCCTTCAATATTCTTTCATGAATTGTTCAAGTGACCAATACAATGTTTGCTAACCTACAATGAATTTACCACCTCTACTTCTTATATGTAAAGGCATTACTCCCTATGGGAAAGGCATATGAAACATATATAATTTGAGATTTATGGCATTCAAATCATTCAACCATTTACTCATAGGATATAAGTGAGGCACATGAGTAAATGACAAACTACTCCAAAAAGATATAAGTGAAGATCAATGAGTAGTTAAATAATTATTTAGCTATGTGAGGATTCTCTCTCATTTAAGAATTTCAGATCTTAGTATTTTATTAAAACAGCAAGCAAAGCTAAATAAAATGACGCTCCAAGCAAAACACATATCATGTGGTGAATAAAAATATAGCTCCAAGTAAAGTTACCGATGGACGAAGACGAAAGAGGGGATGCCATCCGGGGCATCCCCAAGCTTAGGCTCTTGGTTATCCTTGAATATTAACTTGGGGTGCCTTGGGAATACCCAAGCTTAGGCTCTTGCCACTCCTTATTCCATAGTCCATTGAATCTTTACCCAAAACATGAAAACCTCACAACACAAAACTTAACAGAAAATCTCATGAGGTCCGTGAGCGAAAGAAAACAAAACACCACTTCAAGGTGCTGTAATGAAATCATTCTTTATTTATATTGGTGTTAAACCTACTGTATTCCAACTTCTCTATGGTTTATAAACTATTTTACTAGCCATAGATTCATCAAAATAAGCAAGCAACACAATGAAAACAGAATCTGTCTAAAACAGAACAGTCTGTAGTAATCTGTAACTAGCGTAAACTTATGGAACTCGAAAAATTCTAAAATAAATTGGTGGACCTGAGGAATTTTTCTAGTAATCATCTGCAAAAATAATCAACTAAATAGCACTCTCCAGTAAAAAGTTTTAGCTAAACTCATGAGCGCTAAAGTTTCTGTTTTTTACAGCATGATCATAAAGACTTCACCCGAGTCTTCCCAAAGGTTCTACTTGGCACAAACACTAATTAAAACACAAAACCACATCTAACTTGAGGCTAAATGAATTATTTATACCTAAACAAAACCAAAAATCAATAAACTAAAATAAAATTGGGTTGCCTCCCAACAAGCGCTATCGTTTAACGCCGCTAGCTAGGCATGATGATTTCAATGATGCTCCAAAGATAAGAATTCAAACATAAAGAGAGCATCATGAAGAATATGACTAGCACATTTAAGTCTATCCCACTTCCTATGAATAAGGATTTTGTGAGCAAACAAATTATGGGAACAAGAATCAACTTGCATAGGAAGGTAAAACAAGCATAACTTCAAAACTTTAAGCACATAGAGAGGAAACTTGATATTATTGCAATTCCTACAAGCATACATTCCTCCCTCATAATAATTTTCAGTAGCATCATGAATGAATTCAACAATATAACCAGCACCTAAAGCATTCTTTTCATGATCTACTTGCATAGAAATTTTACTACTCTCCACATAAGCAAATTTCTTCTCAACAATAGTAGTGGGAGCAAACTCAACAAAATAACTATCACGTGATTGAAAATTAAGATCAAAATGACAAGTTTCATGGTTATCATTATTCTTTAAGGCATGCGTGTCATCACAATAACCATCATAGATACGAGGCATGCTTACATCATAGTAAATTTGCTCATCAAAGCTTGGGGGACAAAAAATATCATCTTTATAAAACATAGCTTCCCCAAGCTTGTGGCTTTGCATATCATTAGCATCATGGATATTCAAGGAATTCATACTAACAATACTGAAATCATGCTCATCAATAAAAGATTTAGTGCCAAACATTCTATAGATTTCTTATTCTAGCACTTGAGCACAATTTTCCTTTCCATCATTCTCACGAAAGATATTAAAAAGATGAAACGTATGAGGCAAACTCAATTCCATTTTTTTGTAGTTTTCTTTTATAAACTAAACTAGTGATAAAGCAAGAAACTAAAAGGTTCGATTACAAGATCTAAAGATATACCTTCAAGCACTCACCTCCCCGGCAACGGCGCCAGAAAAGAGTTTGATGTCTACTATGCAACCTTCTTCTGGTAGACGTTGTTCGGCCTCCAACTGCAGAGGTTTGCAGGACAGTAGCAAATTTCCCTCAAGTGGATGACCTAAGGTTTATCAATCCATGGGAGGCATAGGATGAAGATAGTCTCTCTCAAGCAACCCTGCAACCAAATAACAAAGAGTCTCTTGTGTCCCGAACACACCTAATACAATGATAAATTGTATAGGTGCACTAGTTCGGCGAAGAGATGGTGATACAAGTGCAATATGGATGGTAGATATAGGTTTTTGTAATCTGAAAATATAAAAACAGCAAGGTAACAAGTGGTAAAAGTGAGCGTAAACGGTATTGCAATGCGTTGAAACAAGGCCTAGGGTTCATACTTTCACTAGTGCAAGTTCTCTCAACAATAATAACATAATTGGATCATATAACTATCCCTCAACATGCAACAAAGAGTCACTCCAAAGTCACTAATAGCAGAGAACAAACGAAGAGATTATGGTAGGGTACGAAACCACCTCAAAGTTATTCTTTCCAATCAATCCGTTGGGCTATTCCTATAAGTGTCACAAACAGCCCTAGAGTTCGTACTAGAATAACACCTTAAGACACAAATCAACCAAAACCCTAATGTCACCTAGATACTCCAATGTCACCTCAAGTATCCGTGGGTATGATTATATGATATGCATCACACAATCTTAGATTCATCTATTCAACCAACACATAGAACCTCAAAGAGTGCCTCAAAGTTTCTACCGGAGAATCAAGACGAAAACGTGTGCCAACCCCTATGCATAGGTTCATGGGCGGAACCCGCAAGTTGATCACCAAAACATACATCAAGTGAATCACGTGATATCCCATTGTCACCACGGATACGCACGGCAAGACATACATCAAGTGTTCTCAAATCATTAAAGACTCAATCCGATAAGATTACTTCAAACGGAAAACTCAATCCATTACAAGAGAGTAGAGAGGGAGAAGCAACATAAGATCCAACTATAATAGCAAAGCTCGCGATACATCAAGATCGTATCACCTCAAGAACACGAGAGAGAGAGAGAGATCAAACACATAGCTACTGGTACATACCCTCCGCCCCGAGGGTGAACTACTCCCTCCTCGTCATGGAGAGCGTCGCGATGATGAAGATGGCCACCGGTGAGGGATCCCCCCTCCGGCAGGGTGGCGGAACAGGGTCCCGATTGGTTTTTGGTGGCTACATAGGCTTGCGGCGGCGGAACTCCCGATCTGTTCTGTTCCCCGATCATTTTAGGGTATATGGATATATATAGGTGAAAGAAGTATGTCAGGGAGCCATGAGAGGCCTGCGAGGGTGGACAGCGTGCCCAGGGGGGTGGGCCCGCCCCCTTGCCTCGTGCCTCCCTTGTTGCTTTCTTGACGTGGACTCCAAGTCTCCCGGGTTGCTTTCCTTCCAAAAATAACTTCTCCAGAAGATTTCATTCCGTTTCAACTCCGTTTGATATTCCTTTTCTTCGAAACACTGAAACAAGGGAAAAAACAGTAACTGACACTGGGCTCTGGGTCAATAGGTTAGTCCCAAAAATAATATAAAAGTGCATAGTAAGGCCCATAAAACATCCAAGATGGATAATATAATAGCATGAATACTTCATAAATTATAGATACGTTGGAGACGTATCAGTTCGTCATGGTCTAGTAACATAACCTCCAGAACAGGATTACCGTACTACTCTGGTGTGGATCTTACTCTGGTTGACCTACGAGGTTCAGTAACAACTTGATCTAAAGTTTCATGATCATCATCATTAACTTCCTCACTAATTGGTGTAGACGTCACAGGAACCGGTTTCTGTGATGAACTTATTTTCCAATAAGGGAGCAGGTACTGTTACCTCATCAAGTTCTACTTTCCTCCCACTCACTTCTTTCGAGAGAAACTCCTTCTCTAGAAAGGATCCAAATTTAGCAACGAAAGTCTTGCCTTCAGATATGTGATAGAAGGTGTACCCAACAGTTTCCTTTGGGTATCCTATGAAGACACATTTCTCCGATTTGGGTTCGGGCTTATCAGGTTGAAGCTTTTTCACATAAGCACCGCAGCCCCAAACTTTAAACGACAACTTTGGTTTCTCCCCAAACCACAGTTCATAAGGCGTCGTCTCAACGGATTTTGATGGTGCCCTATTTAACGTGAATGCAGCCATCTCTAAAGCATAACCCCAAAACGATAGCGGTAAATCAGTAAGAGACATCATAGATTGCACCATATCTAGTAAAGTACGATTCGACGTTCAGACACACCATTACGTTGTGGTGTTCCGGGTGGCGTGAGTTGCGAAACTATTCCATATTGTTTCAAATGTAGACCAAACTCGTAACTCAAATATTCTCCTCCATGATCAGATCGTAGAAACTTTATTTTCTTGTTACGATGATTTTCCACTTCACTCTGAAATTCTTTGAACTTTTCAAATGTTTCAGACTTATGTTTCATTAAGTAGATATACCCATATCTGCCTAAATCATCTGTGAAGGTGAGAAAATAACGATACCCGCCGCGAGCCTCAACATTCATTGGACCACATACATATGTATGTATGATTTCCAACAAATCTGTTACTCGCCCCATAGTTCCGGAGAAAGGCGTTTTAGTCATCTTGCCCATGAGGCACGGTTCGCAAGTACCAAGTTGAAGCGGTATCACAGCGGGGGCAGCTCGTGGCATGTGCCGGCGATCTGGTTGCACACGGCCAGCCGGACGCCTCCGGGGACCTCGGTCGGCGCGTCGACGAGGCCCACGAGGAGGAGGTCGTCGCCCGACACGAGCGGCACCGCGTCGTCAAGCAGGCCCGCGGCGCACGAGACCAAGGAGCGCAGGGAGCGGCATGCGCGGCCGAGCGGGCTTCCTCACGCCGGGACGACTGCCGGGGCGGAGGCGACGGGCGGCCCTCACGCCCTGTAGCTTTGCACCTTAACGAAGAAGCTGGCGAGGGCAGGCGGGTCCGGCCAGCGGCCGCGGAGGAAGGCGGGGTTGGACACAAGGCCCCGCCATCACTTGCACGCCGCGGCGCAGCGGAAGAGGGCGGCGGCGCCGGCAACGCGTGCCAGGATCTCGTGGACCACGTCTTCCGGGAGCGTGGCCGTGCCGGCGGCTGCCGTCTCCGTCGCCTTCTCCATGCTCCCTCGGGCGACGTCCATGTGATCGGAGGCAAAGCCGTGGCTAGGATTTTGGTTCGGGGCGTGCGTGCCAGGCACCTCCGGCTCTGGATATATACTAGTAGGAGTCTACCTAGTTTTTTTTTGTTTTGTTTTCGAGCTCGTGTACGGATTGCCTCGTCTTCGGATGCCAACGTCCTAGCAATTGTGTTGTACTACATGTGCAAATCGATGTCAAGAAACACTTCGTTTCATCCGGCTGAAAACCCTTTTTAGAACAAAGGCTCGAGGATGAGCCCGGCTTTGAATTAACAAAGCCATCAATCAGCCAGGTATTACAGCCAACAAGTGCCAGCCCAACGCCACTTACAAAGAAAATAAAACACGAGTGGCCCAAAGATACATGGTGCTGAAGAACACAACTTACAACTCAGTCCCAAACTACCAGCACCTAAACTAGTTAGAGATGAAGAACCGCTTGAAGAAAGGACCGCCCTTGAAGCTCGAAACACCGGCACCAAAGAAAACATCAGCGACATTGGCAATCTTCTGGACACGGTATTTTCAACTAATTCTTCGCCTGTTTGGAAAGGTATTGAATATGGCCTACAACTAGTGAAAAGTGTTTTATTTGGAGAATCGGTAACGGCTCTATGGTGCGTACATGGAGTGATCCTTGAATCCCAAGAGGTAATGATCTTAGACCGATTACTCCGAAAAGGAATTGTCGCTTTAACTATGTTTCAGCCTTTTTGTTCAACCATGGTGGATGGAACATGGAGCGTCTCCAACAGCATTTTTGGGATGTAAATGTGCAGCAAATTCTGAGAATACGTACATCTCCGAGAGGCCGGGAAGATTTTATTGCCTGGTTTTCGGAAAAGTCTGGACAATTTATTGTTAAGAGCGCCTACAAACTCGCTACTAGAGAACATGACGATTCATTTGCAGGAGGGGCTTCAAGTATGTGTCCAGAGGGAGATCGATCCATATGGAATTATGTTTGGCGGGCTAAAGTTCCTCTTAAAATGCATATTACAGCTTGGAAGGCTGCGTCAGGTGCTCTAGCCACTGATCAAAACAAGTTATACCGACATATTGGTACTACTGATTGTTGCAGGATGTGCGGCCGGGAGAGGGAAGGTTCTTACCATGCCCTAGTTGCATGCCCTCAAGCACGACTTGTGTGGCAGAGGATGCGAGAGTTATGGCCATTGCCAACTGATGATGTGTTACTAGAAAATGGTAAAGAGTGGCTATTGCATGTGCTTGCTGCATGTGATAATAAGATACGTGATATGGTCATTCTACTTATATGGAGAATTTGGCAACTTCGCAATGATGTTGTGCATGGCAAGGAAGTGCCACTGGTTGATGTTACTATGGAATTTCTGGATAGCTACTATAAGTCCTTGGATCTAGCCAGGAATTATAGCATGGAAGAAATTTTAAAAGGGAAGATGTTGGCACAGGAGGAGGTTATTCCTATTAGTATTCAACAGGTCGCGGCTCCTGTTCCTTGGCCACCACCTCCAGCAAATTGGGTTGCGCTGTCTGTTGATGGATCTTTCTCTACTCATGATGGCAAGGCAGGTGCTGGTATGATCTTACATCGTGATGATGGCTCTATCATCTTTGCTGCTTACCTTGTTATATTTAATTGCAATGAAGCGCTCGAGGCAGAGATACATGCAATAATGCAAGGGATGGCCCTTGCTTTACAACATACTGATCTACTAGTTAAGGTGCAATCGGATTCCTATAATGCACTTTCGATACTTTCTGGTGATAGTATGTCCCGGTCGGCCTATGGTCATCTAGTAGCAGAGATTAAATTTTGTATGGATGAGAGGGAGTTTGTTCCACAAAAAATTAGTAGGACTCAAAATTGGGTAGCAGATTGTATGGAAAATTATAGCAGTATCGAGTCTTGTACTGCGGTATGGATGAACAGATGTCCTCCATGTTGTGAGGACTTATTGCCTCTCGACTGTAACCCTGTGACTTTGGAATAAAATTTCCGTATTATTCGCAAAAAAAAAAGACAATGGCATTGCCGACCGCCTTGGCCACAAACACGCCAAAACTCCTGCACTGGACCAGAAAGATACCACACCTTCCTTCTCCCTCGCCGAGGAGGGACCCTACCCCTCGTCCTGGCTCTAAGGACGCCGCACCGTCGAGCGAGGGATGAGTTCACCCTAGAACAAGGAAAGGCACGGTCTTGGGGTTGCAGACATAGAACATTTGCACGCATCTGTGTCGCAGCAACGGGCATACCTCACTGGGCATGTAAGCACAAAACGCCGGTGTCCAAACAAGAAGAGAGTAAGCTGCAGGAAACGACACATCGGAGCTGAAGAAGCAGCGAGCTTGCGGTGAACAATGGGGAAACAGAGCACACACAGGATGCGAGGGGTATGGCCCTGGTGCTCACTGAGCTGCCATGGATCTGTTGCTGGGAAGGGGAACCCTTTCCTCTCCCACCCAGGCTCAAGGGAGCCGAGCACCGGCGAACAGTGGTCGGCCAGCAATCACCAAACAGAGAATGGCAAGCCCGGCATCGCTGGAACCCAAGTTGTCACACGGACCCCCGCTGCAATCACAAACCTCGAATCTAGCACCACACACATACTCCCTTCTAACCAGATGACGCCCCTAGGGAGGTTACGACGCCGAGCACCGCCGCCGCCGAATCCGCAAGGGATTACAGGATTTAACCTTGGAGCGGAGGGGAAGGGGTGGGTAGAGGGGATCTCGATGGTGCCTTCAAGAAGGGGAGCCGCGCCCGTGGGCCTGGCCACCGCCGTGGTCGGAGACATCAGCCAGGGATTTCTCCCGGTCCCGGCAAACACCACCGCAACCAGCCACCAACAGACCGGCGAAGAAGCACGGGCGCTAGCACATGTTGTGAGCGGGGTAGAGGGAAGACGAGAAGCAACCTTCAGATCTGAGGTCAGAGGGCCACCGGAGCAGCCCACCGACCACACACCGTGTCCACCGTCGATTCGCTGCCCGCGCGGCCGAGGACGATGACCCACATCCGCGGGCGCGCCTGCCGCCCAGTCGCCGCCACCTTGCCAGATCCGGGGTGACCCAAGCCCTCCACGCAGGTTGAGCCGCCAGATCCCCACCGCCACCTTCATCGGTGTCGCGCGCATGGGCCGGAGGGCACCTCGGGTGGCGGCAGAGGGTAGGGAAAGGTGAGGGAGGGGTGGCGGCGGCGGCGGTTAGGGCAACCCCCGAGTCGCCTCAGAGGAGGCGACGCGGGGGCGGGGGCAGGGGGCTGTTGTCGACTGCTGTATGCTGACAATTAATCGAAAACACAAAGTCACATCCACCCCACCCGACCGCCCGCCTTCCCCACTTGCCACGCATCCCGTGTGGGTCTCATCAACCGCTCACCTTTGTATCCTTATCTCAACAGCGACACAAAGCAACACGTTCCCCCGTCGACCCTCCCATTGTTGGGAACGTAGTAATTTCAAAAAAATTCCTACGCACACACATGATCACGGTGATGCATAGCAACGAGAGGGGAGAGTGTGTCCACGTACCCTCGTAGTCCGAAAGCAGAAGCGTTAGCACAGCGCGGTTGATGTAGTCGTATGTCTTCACAATCCGACCGATCAAGTACCGAACGTACGGCACCTTTGAGTTCTGCACACGTTCAACTCGATAATGTCCCTCGAACTCCGGTCCAGCCGATCTTTGAGGGGGAGTTCCGTCAGCACGACGGCATGGTGACGATGATGATGTTCTACCGACGCAGGGCTTCGCCTAAGCACCGCTACGATATTATCCAGGTGGACTATGGTGGAGAGGGGCACCGCACATGGCTAAAAGATCCAATAGATCAATTGTTGTGTCTATGGGGTGCCCCTCTCCTCCGTATATAAAGGGTAGGGGGAAGAGAGGGCCGGCCAAGGGGAGGAGGCGCACCCAAGGGGGGAGTCCTACTCCCACCGGGAGTAGGACTCCTCCTTTTCCTATTTGGAGAGGGAGAGGGAAGGAAGAGGAAGGAGGGAGCAACGAAAGGGGGGGCCTCCCAATTCGGATTGGGCTTGGGGGGGGGGCGCCCCCTCCCTTGCTCCTTTCCCCTCCTTTCCACTAAAGCCCATTAAGGCCCATATACCTCCCGAGGGGTTCCGATAACCTCCCGGTGCTCCGGTATTATCCAGATCTCACCCGGAACCATTCCGGTATCCAAATATAGTCGTCCAATATATCGATCTTTATGTCTCGACCATTTCGAGACTCCTCGTCATGTCCATGATCACATCTGGGACTCTGAACTACCTTCGGTACATCAAAACACATAAACTCATAGTATAACCATCATCGAACTTTAAGCGTGCGGACCCTACAGGTTCGAGAACTATGTAGACATGACCGAGACACGTCTCCGGTCAATAACTAATAGCGGAACCTGGATGCTCATATTGGCTCCCACATATTCTACGAAGATCTTTATCGGTCAAACCGCATAACGACATATGTTGTTCCCTTTGTCATCGGTATGTTACTTGCCCGAGATTCGATCGTCGGTATCTCAATACCTAGTTCAATCTCGTTACCAGCAAGTCTCTTTACTCGTTCCGTAATACATCATCCCGCAACTAACTCATTAGTTGCAATGCTTGCAAGGCTTATAGTGATGTGCATTACCGAGTGGGCCCAGAGATACCTCTCCGACAATCGGAGTGACAAATCCTAATCTCGAAATATGCCAACCCAACAAGTACCTTCTGAGACACCTGTAGAGCACCTTTATAATCACCCAGTTATGTTGTGACATTTGGTAGCACACAAAGTGTTCCTCCGGTAAATGGGAGTTACATAATCTCATAGTCATAGGAACATGTATAAGTCATGAAGAAAGCAATAGCAACATACTAAACGATCAAGTGCTAAGCTAACGGAATGGGTCAAGTCAATCACATCATTCTCCTAATGAGGTGATCCCATTAATCAAATAACAACTCTTTGTCTATGGCTAGGAAACATAACCATCTTTGATCAAAAAGCTAGTCAAGTAGAGGCATACTAGTGACACTTTGTTTGTCTATGTATTCACACATGTATCATGTTTCCGGTTAATACAATTCTAGCATGAATAATAAACATTTATCATGATATAAGGAAATAAATAATAACTTTATTATTGCCTCTAGGGCATATTTCCTTTAGTCCCCCCTTGCACTAGAGTCAATAATCTAGATTACATAGTAATGATTCTAACACCCATGGAGCCATGGTGCTGATCATGTTTTGCTCATGGAAGAGGCTTAGTCAAGGGGTCTGCAACATTCAGATCCGTATGTATCTTGCAAATCTCTATGTCTCCCACCTGGACTTGATCCCGGATGGAGTTGAAGCATCTCTTGATGTGCTTGGTTCTCCTGTGAAATCTGGATTCCTTTGCCAAAGCAATTGCACCAGTATTGTCACAAAAGATTTTCGTTGGACCCGATGCACTAGGTACGGCACCTATATCAGATATGAACTCCTTCATCCAGACTCCTTCATTTGCTGCTTCTGAAGCAGTTATGTACTCCGCTTCACATGTAGATCCCGCTACGATGCTTTATTTAGAACTGCACCAACTGACAGCTCCACCGTTCAATAAAAACACATATCCGGTTTGCGATTTAGAATCGTCCGGATCAGTGTCAAAGCTTGCATCGACGTAACCATTTACAACAAGCTCTTTGTCACCTCCATAAACTTATCCTTAGTCCTTTTCAGGTATTTCAGGATGTTCTTAACCGCTGTCCAGTGATCCACTCCTGGATTACTTTGGTACCTCCCTGCTAAACTAATAGCAAGGCACACATCAGGTCTGGTACACATCATTGCATACATGATAGAGCCTATGGCTGAAGCATAGGGAACATCTTTCATTTTCTCTCTATCTTCTACAGTGGTCGGGCATTGAGTCTTACTCAACTTCACACCTTGTAACACAGGCAAGAACCCTTTCTTTGCTTGATCCATTTTGAACTTCTTCAAAACTTTGTCAAGGTATGTGCTTTGTGAAAGTCCAATTAAGCGTCTCGATCTATCTCTATAGATCTTGATGCCCAATATATAATAAGCTTCGCCGAGGTCCTTCATTGAAAAACTCTTATTCAAATATCCTTTTATGCTATCCAGAAATTCTATATCATTTCCAATCAACAATATGTCATCCACATATAATATCAGAAATGCTATAGAGCTCCCACTCACTTTCTTGTAAATACAAACTTCTCCAAAAGTCTGTATAAAACCATATGCTTTGATCACACTATCAAAACATTTATTCCAACTCCGAGAGGCTTGCACCAGTCCATAAATGGATCGTTGAAGCTTGCACACTTTGTTAGCTCCCTTTGGATCGACAAAACCTTCCAGTTGCATCATATACAGCTCTTCTTCCAGAAATCAATTTATGTCTAACCCACTTCCTATGCATAAGGATTTTGTGAGCAAACAACTTATGGGAACAAGAATCAACTTGCATAGGAAGGTAAAACAAGCATAACTTCAAAACTTTAAGCACATAGAGAGGAAACTTGATATTATTGCAATTCCTACAAGCGTACATTCCTCCCTCATAATAATTTTCAGTAGCATCATGAATGAATTCAACAATATAACCAGCACCTAAAGCATTCTTTTCATGATCTACTTGCATAGAAATGTTACTACTCTCCACATAAGCAAATTTCTTCTCAACAATAGTAGTGGGAGCAAACTCAACAAAATAACTATCATGTGATTGAAAATTAAGATCAAGATGCCAAGTTTCATGGTTATCATTATTCTTTAAGGCATACGTGTCATCACAATAATCATCATAGATAGGAGGCATGCTTACATCATAGTAAATTTTCTCATCAAAGCTTGGGGAACAAAAAATATCATCTTTATCAAACATAGCTTCCCCAAGCTTGTGGCTTTGCATATCATTAGCATCATGGATATTCAAGGAATTCATACTAACAATACTGAAATCATGCTCATCAATAAAAGATTTAGTGCCAAACATTCTATAGATTTCTTCTTCTAGCACTTGAGCACAATTTTCCTTTCCATCATTCTCACGAAAGATATTAAAAAGATGAAGTGTATGAGGCAAACTCAATTCCATTTTTTTGTAGTTTTCTTTTATAAACTAAACTAGTGATAAAACAAGAAACTAAAAGATTCGATTGCAAGATCTAAAGATATACCTTCAAGCACTCACCTCCCTGGCAACGGCGCCAGAAAAGAGCTTGATGTCTACTACGCAACCTTCTTCTGGTAGACGTTGTTGGGCCTCCAACTGCAGAGGTTTGTAGGACAGTAGCAAATTTCCCTCCAGTGGATGACCTAAGGTTTATCAATCCGTGGGAGGCGTAGGATGAAGATGGTCTCTCTCAAGCAACCCTACAACCAAATAACAAAGAGTCTCTTGTGTCCCGAACACACCTAATACAATGATAAATTGTATAGGTGCACTAGTTCGGCGAAGAGATGGTGATACAAGTGCAATATGGATGGTAGATATAGGTTTTTGTAATCTGAAAATATAAAAACAGCAAGGTAACAAGTGGTAAAAGTGAGCGTAAACGGTATTGCAATGTGTTGAAACAAGGCCTAGGGTTCATACTTTCACTAGTGCAAGTTCTCTCAACAATAATAACATAATTGGTTCATATAACTATCCCTCAACATGCAACAAAGAGTCACTCCAAAGTCACTAATAGCGGAGAACAAACGAAGAGATTATGGTAGGGTACGAAACCACCTCAAAGTTATTCTTTCCAATCAATCCGTTGGGCTATTCCTATAAGTGTCACAAACAGCCCTAGAGTTCATACTAGAATAACACCTTAAGACACAAATCAACCAAAACCCTAATGTCACCTAGATACTCCAATGTCACCTCAAGTATCCGTGGGTATGATTATACGATATGCATCACACAATCTTAGATTCATCTGTTCAACCAACACATAAAACCTCAAAGAGTGCCTCAAAGTTTCTACCGGAGAATCAAGACGAAAACGTGTGCCAACCCCTATGCATAGGTTCATGGGCGGAACCCGCAAGTTGATCACCAAAACATACATCAAGTGAATCACGTGATATCCCATTATCACCACAGATATGCACGGCAAGACATACATCAAGTGTTCTCAAATCATTAAAGACTCAATCCGATAAGATTACTTCAAAGGGAAAACTCAATCCATTACAAGAGAGTAGAGGGGGAGAAGCAACATAAGATCCAACTATAATAGCAAAGCTCGCGATACATCAAGATCGTATCACCTCAAGAACACGAGAGAGAGAGAGATCAAAGACATAGCTACTGGTACATACCCTCAGCCCCGAGGGTGAACTACTCCCTCCTCGTCATGGACAGCGCCAGGATGATGAAGATGGCCACAGGTGAGGGATCCCCCCTCCAGCAGGGTGCCGGAACAGGGTCCCAATTGGTTTTTGGTGGCTACAGAGGCTTGCGACGGCGGAACTCCCGATCTATTTTGTTCCCCGATCGTTTTAGGGTATATGGATATATATATATATATATGTGAAAGAAGTACGTCAGGGGAGCCACGAGGGGCCCACGAGGGTGGAGGGTGCGCCCAGGGGGTGGGTGTGCTACCTCTTGAGCACTGCGTTGGATTTCCCCGAAGAGGAGAGGATGATGTAGCAAAGTAGCGTAAGTATTTCCCTCAGTTTTTGAGAACCAAGGTATCAGTCCAGTAGGAGGCCACGCGCGAGTCCCTCGTACTTATACAAAACGATAGCTCAACGCAACCAACGCGATTAGGGGTTGTCAATCCCTTCACGGTCACTTACGAGAGTGAAATCTGATAGAGATGATAGATAATATTTTTGGTATTTTTTGGTATAAAGATGCAAGGTAAAATAAAAGGCAAAAGTAAAAGCAAAGAAAAAATAAAGTGATTGGAGATTGATATGATGAGAATAGACCCGGGGGCCATAGATTTCACTAGTGGCTTCTCTCAAGAGCATAAGTATTTCTACGGTGGGTGAACAAATTACTGTTGAGCAATTGACAGAATTGAGAATAGTTATGAGAATATCTAGGTATGATCATGTATATAGGCATCACGTCCGAGACAAGTAGACCGACTCCTGCCTGCATCTACTACTATTACTCCACTCATCGACCGCTATCCAACATGCATCTAGAGTATTAAGTTAATGAAAACAGAGTAACGCCTTAAGCAAGATGACATGATGTAGAGGAATAAATTCATGCAATATGATAAATACCCCATCTTGTTATCCTCGATGACAACAATACAATACGTGCCTTGCTGCCCCTTCTGTCACTGGGAAAGGACACCGCA
This sequence comes from Triticum dicoccoides, assembly GCF_002162155.2. Taxonomy (NCBI): domain Eukaryota; kingdom Viridiplantae; phylum Streptophyta; class Magnoliopsida; order Poales; family Poaceae; genus Triticum; species Triticum dicoccoides. Next base: position 548,070,568 of record NC_041380.1, on the reverse strand, counting down.
AGATTGAACCCAAAGCTAAGCACTTCTCCCATTGCAAGAAAAACCAATCTAGTAGGCCAAACTAAACTGATAATTCGAAGAGACTTGCAAAGATAACCAATCAAACATAAAAGAATTCAGAGAAGATTCAAATATTGTTCATAGATAATGTTGATCATAAACCCACAATTCACCGGCCTCAACAAACACACCGCAAAAAGAAGATTACATCGAATAGATATCCACGAGAGAGGGGGAGAACTTTGTATTGAGATCCAAAAAGAGAGAAGAAGCCACCTAGCTACTAACTATGGACCAGAAGGTCTGAGGTAAACTACTCACACTTCATCGGAGAGGCTATGATGTTGATGTAGAAGCCCTCCGTGATCGATTCCCCTTCCGGCGGAGCTCCGGAACAGGCCCCAAGATGGGATCTCGTGGATACAAAAAGTTGCGGCGGTGCAATTAGATTTTTGGCTCCGTATCTGATCGTTTGGGGGTACGTAGGTATATATAGGAGGAAGGAGTACGTCGGTGGAGCTTCGAGGGGCCCACGAGGCAGGGGGGCATGCCCTAGGGGGGCCCTCCACCCTTGTGACCACCTCGTGGCTTTCTTGACGGAGGGTCCAAGTCTCCTGGGTCTTATCTGATGAGAAAATCACGTTCCCGAAGGTTTCATTCCATTTGGACTCAGTTTGATATTCCGTTTCTTCGAAACACTGAAATAGGCAAAAAAACAATAATTTTGGGCTGGGCCTCTGGTTAATAGGTTAGTCCCAAAAGTAATATAAAAGTGGAAAATAAAGCCCAATATAGTCCAAAACAGTAGATAATATAGCATGGAGCAATCAAAAATTATAGATACGTTGGAGACGTATCAGGGTGCACCCCCCTGCCTCGTGCCTCCCTCGTTGCTTTCTTGACGTGGACTCCCAGTCTCCCAGGTTGCTTTCCTTCCAAAAATAACTTCTCCAAAAGATTTCATTCCATTTTGACTCCGTTTGATATTCCTTTTCTTCGAAACACTAAAACAAGGGAAAAAACAGGAACTGGCACGGGGCTCTGGGTCAATAGGTTAGTCCCAAAAATAATATAAAAGTGCATAGTAAGGCCCATAAAACATCCAAGATGGATAAATAATCGCATGAATACTTCATAAATTATAGATACGTTGGAGACGTATCAGCATCCCCAAGCTTAATTCCTGCTCGTCCTCGAGTAGGTAAATGATAAAAGAAATAATTTATGAAGTGTGAATGCTAGCAGGTGCATAAGTTTGATCAATGATAATTTCAATCACCTTTTCTAGCATCATTATATGTCATAACAGTAGCTCAACTCATAGAACTTTGCATGATCAAGTAACAAACTATTCACATGTTAAAGTATAGATCACAAACTTTTTTGAAAACTAACAAACCGTGTTATTAGTCATCAAACAATTACAATTCATCTTATTTTCAGGAAGAGTCTATGTCAGAGCTTTGATTTAGCAAATCCCACATACTCAACTATCATATAGTCTTCCATGATTGCTACCACTCAAAGCATATTTTTAGAACAAATAGTATTCATCGAACACAGAGAAAGATAGGGGCTTAATGTTTCGCCTCCCAACCTTTTACCTCAAGGGTAATGTCAACAATAATAATTCATGATCAAATATATTTGAATGGCCATATATGCTTAGATCTTTCCATCACATGATGCTTACCAACTAAAGAGTAGGTTGGAAATGAGAAGGAATACTACTGACTCTTGCATAAAAGTAAAAGATAGGCCCTTCGCAGAGGGAAGCAGGGATTTGCAGAGGTGCCAGAGCTCGAAGCAAAAACGGAGATGAAAATAATTTTGAGAGGTATGCTTTCATTGTCAACATAACGACCAAGAGTTCCCAATATCTCCCATACTACATACATTATAGGCGGTTCCCAAACAGAAAGGTAAAGATTTTTACTCCCTTCCACCAACAATCATCAATCCATGGCTTGCCCGAAACAAGGGTGCCTCCAACTAACATCAAACCTGGGGTAGTTTTGTTTGCAATTATTTATTATTTGATTTCAATCTTTTGATCATGGGACTGGGCATCCCGGTTACCAGCCATTTTCTCGTGAATGATGAGCGGAATTCACTCATCGTGAGAATAACCCACCTAGCATGGAAGATACTTCTAACCCTAGTCGCTACATGAGTGATTCGGGCATACGAAAAAGATTATTATTTGAAGGTTTAGAGTTTGGCACATGCAAATTTACTTGGAACGGAAGGTAAATACCGCATATAGGTAGATATGGTGGACACTCATGGAAGAAAATTGGTTCAAGGAATTTGGATGCACAAGCAGAATTCCCGCTTAGTACAGATATTTTGGCTAGCAAAGGATTCTAAATATCAAGCACCACATGTTAGAGGATCCAAAACAATATAACTTATACAAATATACCCAAGCATAACTCATTATGTTGTCTTCCTTGTCCAACTTCAACTAATTTGCTCAGGTTTGAAAATAATTAATGGGGATCACAATCATAGAAGATGTCCAAGATAGTATATTTATATGTGAAATCTCTCTTCCTTCAATATTCTTTCATGAATTGTTCAAGTGACCAATACAATGTTTGCTAACCTACAATGAATTTACCACCTCTACTTCTTATATGTAAAGGCATTACTCCCTATGGGAAAGGCATATGAAACATATATAATTTGAGATTTATGGCATTCAAATCATTCAACCATTTACTCATAGGATATAAGTGAGGCACATGAGTAAATGACAAACTACTCCAAAAAGATATAAGTGAAGATCAATGAGTAGTTAAATAATTATTTAGCTATGTGAGGATTCTCTGTCATTTAAGAATTTCAGATCTTAGTATTTTATTCAAACAGCAAGCAAAGCTAAATAAAATGACGCTCCAAGCAAAACACATATCATGTGGTGAATAAAAATATAGCTCCAAGTAAAGTTACCGATGGACGAAGACGAAAGAGGGGATGCCATCCGGGGCATCCCCAAGCTTAGGCTCTTGGTTATCCTTGAATATTAACTTGGGGTGCCTTGGGCATCCCCAAGCTTAGGCTCTTGCCACTCCTTATTCCATAGTCCATTGAATCTTTACCCAAAACTTGAAAACCTCACAACACAAAACTTAACAGAAAATCTCGTGAGCTCCGTGAGCGAAAGAAAACAAAACACCACTTCAAGGTGCTGTAATGAAATCATTCTTTATTTATATTGGTGTTAAAACTACTGTATTCCAACTTCTCTATGGCTTATAAACTATTTTACTAGCCATAGATTCATCAAAGTAAGCAAGCAGCACAATGAAAACAGAATCTGTCTAAAACAGAACAGTATGTAGTAATCTGTAACTAGCTTAAACTTATGGAACTCCAAAAATTCTAAAATAAATTGGTGGACATGAGGAATTTGTCTAGTAATCATCTGCAAAAATAATCAACTAAATAGCACTCTCCAGTAAAAAGTTTTAGCTAAACTCATGAGCGCTAAAGTTTCTGTTTTCTACAGCATGATCATAAAGACTTCACCCGAGTCTTCCCAAAGGTTCTACTTGGCACAAACACTAATTAAAACACAAAACCACATCTAACCAGAGGCTAAATGAATTATTTATTCCTAAACAAAACCAAAAAGCAAGAAACTAAAATAAAATTGGGTTGCCTCCCAACAAGCGCTATCGTTTAACGCCGCTAGCTAGGCATGATGATTTCAATGATGCTCCCATAAAAGATAAGAATTGAAACATAAAGAGAGCATCATGAAGAATATGACTAGCACATTTAAGTATATCACACTTCCTATGCATAAGGATTTTGTGAGCAAACAACTTATGGGAACAAGAATCAACTTGCATAGGAAGGTAAAACAAGCATAACTTCAAAACTTTAAGCACATAGAGAGGAAACTTGATATTATTGCAATTCCTACAAGCATACATTCCTCCGTCATAATAATTTTCAGTAGCATCATGAATGAATTCAACAATATAACCAGCACCTAAAGCATTCTTTTCATGATCTACTTGCATAGAAATTTTACTACTCTCCACATAAGCAAATTTCTTCTCAACAATAGTAGTGGGAGCAAACTCAACAAAATAACTATCACGTGATTGAAAATTAAGATCAAGATGACAAGTTTCATGGTTATCATTATTCTTTAAGGCATACGTGTCATCACAATAACCATCATAGATAGGAGGCATGCTTACATCATAGTAAATTTGCTCATCGAAGCTTGGGGGACAAAAAATATCATCTTTATAAAACATAGCTTCCCCAAGCTTGTGGCTTTGCATATCATTAGCATCATGGATATTCAAGGAATTCATACTAACAATACTGAAATCATGCTCATCAATAAAAGATTTAGTGCCAAACATTCTATAGATTTCTTCTTCTAGCACTTGAGCACAATTTTCCTTTCCATCATTCTCACGAAAGATATTTAAAAGATGAAGCGTATGAGGCAAACTCAATTCCATTTTTTTGTAGTTTTCTTTTATAAACTAAGCTAGTGATAAAACAAGAAACTAAAAGATTCAATTACAAGATCTAAAGATATACCTTCAAGCACTCACCTCCCCGACAACGGCGCCAGAAAAGAGCTTGATGTCTACTACGCAACCTTCTTCTAGTAGACGTTGTTGGGCCTCCAACTGCAGAGGTTTGTAGGATAGTAGCAAATTTCCCTCAAGTGGATGACCTAAGGTTTATCAATCCGTGGGAGGCGTAGGATGAAGATGGTCTCTCTCAATCAACCCTGCAACCAAATAACAAAGAGTCTCTTGTGTCCCGAACACACCTAATACAATGATAAATTGTATAGGTGCACTAGTTCGACGAAGAGATGGTGATACAAGTGCAATATGGATGGTAGATATAGGTTTTTGTAATCTGAAAATATAAAACAGCAAGGTAACAAGTGGTAAAAGTGAGCGTAAACGGTATTGCAATGCGTTGAAACAAGGCCTAGGGTTCATACTTTCACTAGTATAAGTTCTCTCAACAATAATTACATAATTGGATCATATAACTATCCCTCAACATGCAACAAAGAGTCACTCCAAAGTCACTAATAGCGGAGAACAAACGAAGAGATTATGGTAGGGTACGAAACCACCTCAAAGTTATTCTTTCCAATCAATCCGTTGGGCTATTCCTATAAGTGTCACAAACAGCCCTAGAGTTCGTACTAGAATAACACCTTAAGACACAAATCAACCAAAACCCTAATGTCACCTAGATACTCCAATGTCACCTCAAGTATTCATGGGTATGATTATATAATATGCATCACACAATCTTAGATTCATCTATTCAACCAACACATAGAACCTCAAAGAGTGCCTCAAAGTTTCTACCGGAGAATCAAGACGAAAACGTATGCCAACCCCTATGCATAGGTTCATGGGCGGAACCCGCAAGTTGATCACCAAAACATACATCAAGTGAATCACGTGATATCCCATTGTCATCACAGATACGCATGGCAAGACATACATCAAGTGTTCTCAAATCATTAAAGACTCAATCCGATAAGATTACTTCAAAGGGAAAACTCAATCCATTACAAGAGAGTAGAGGGAGAAGCAACATAAGATCCAACTATAATAGCAAAGCTCACGATACATCAAGATCGTATCACCTCAAGAACACGAGAGAGAGAGAGAGATCAAACACATAGCTACTGGTACATACCCTCAGCCCCGAGGGTGAACTACTCCCTCCTCGTCATGGAGAGCGTCGCGATGATGAAGATGGCCACCGGTGAGGGATCCCCCCTCCGGCAGGGTGCCGGAACAGGGTCCCGATTGGTTTTTGGTGGCTACATAGGCTTGAGGCGGCGGAACTCCCGATCTATTCTGTTCCCCGATCATTTTAGGGTATATGGATATATATAGGTGAAAGAAGTACGTCAGGGGAGCCACGAGAGGCCTACGAGGGTGGACGGCACGCCTAGGGGGTGGGCGCGCCCCCCTGCCTCTTGCCTCCCTTGTTGCTTTCTTGACGTGGACTCCAAGTCTCCCGGGTTGCTTTCCTTCCAAAAATAACTTCTCCAGAAGATTTCATTCCATTTAAACTCCGTTTGATATTCCTTTTCTTCGAAACACTGAAACAAGGGTAAAAACAGGAACTGGCACTGGGCTCTGGGTCAATAGGTTAGTCCCAAAAATAATATAAAAGTGCATAGTAAGGCCCATAAATCATCCAAGATGGATAATATAATAGCATGAATACTTCATAAATTATAGATACGTTGGAGACGTATCAGTTCGTCATGGTCTAGTAACATAACCTCCAGAACAGGATTACCGTACTACTCTGGTGCGGATCTTACTCTGGTTGACCTACAAGGTTTAGTAACAACTTGATCTGAAGTTTCATGATCATCATCATTAACTTCCTCACTAATTGGTGTAGACGTCACAGGAACCGGTTTCTGTGATGAACTTATTTTCCAATAAGGGAGCAGGTACTGTTACCTCATCAAGTTCTACTTTCCTCCCACTCACTTCTTTCGAGAGAAACTCCTTCTCTAGAAAGGATCCAAATTTAGCAACGAAAGTCTTGCCTTCAGATATGTGATAGAAGGTGTACCCAACAGTTTCCTTTGAGTATCCTATGAAGACACATTTCTCCGATTTGGGTTCGGGCTTATCAGGTTGAAGCTTTTTCACATAAGCACCGCAGCCCCAAACTTTAAACGACAACTTTGGTTTCTCGCCAAACCATAGTTCATAAGGCGTCTTCTCAACGGATTTCGATGGTGCCCTATTTAAAGTGAATGCAGCCGTCTCTAAAGCATAACCCCAAAACGATAGCGGTAAATCAGTAAGAGACATCATAGATTGCACCATATCTAGTAAAGTACGATTCGACGTTCGAACACACCATTACGTTGTGGTGTTCCGGGTGGCGTGAGTTGCGAAACTATTCCATATTGTTTCAAATGTAGACCAAACTCGTAACTCAAATATTCTCCTCCACGATCAGATCGTAGAAACTTTATTTTCTTGTTACGATGATTTTCGACTTCACTCTGAAATCCTTTGAACTTTTCAAATGTTTCAGACTTATGTTTCATTAAGTAGATATACCCATATCTGCCTAAATCATCTGTGAAGGTGAGAAAATAACGATACCCGCCGCGAGCCTCAACATTCATTGGACCACATACATCTGTATGTATGATTTCCAACAAATCTGTTACTCGCTCCATAGTTCCGGAGAACGGCGTTTTAGTCATCTTGCCCATGAGGCACGGTTCGCAAGTACCAAGTGATTCATAATCAAGTGGCTCCAAAAGTCCATCAGTATGGAGTTTCTTCATGCACTTTACACTGATATGACCTAAACGGCAGTGCCACAAATAAGTTGCACTATCATTATCAACTCTGCATCTTTTGGCCTCAATATTATGAATATGTGTATCACTACTATCAAGATTTAATATAAATAGACCACTCCTCAAGGGTGCATGACCATAAAAGATACTAGATAACGCCCCGCGTGTTGCTGCGGGAATTTGTAGCACCTTATAGGAGGTGGATTTATGGAGCGATAAATAGCCATAAAATGAATATATAATTATATGTTTTTTTCAACATTTGGCAGAATGATATAAAAAGTCAGAAAATGGGTGTTATAGTCGATAAGTGCATTGTTGCCGTGTTAGCATGTTGATATATTGCAAAAGATTTAAGTTTGAGAACATCATTTGATCATATTATGTTTAATTAATAACAAATTTAATAATTATTTAAGCCTCATTATTTGTTTCCCCGCACGTTGCCGCAGGAATCTCGAGCAATGATTTTGTAAGGAAACAAACCAAATATACTATATACATGTCATAGCAAATAATGTACTAATGTGGAAGCGACATGTATGTGCTATCAGCTCATGCTTTGACCATTCAGGAAAAAAACTAAGTCTACCTAAATAATTGTAAATAATAAAGTCAACCTTTCATGTCGCTCCTAAGGTTAAGCTGAAAGCTTTAAATCTTGTAATGAAACTTTTCAATTTGTAATAACAACTGGAACATTTAGATGCTCACAGAAGTTGTTACAATCTAGACCACATTTATATACAATAGATTTACAAATTATCTGCATACCTAACAATAAAATGAACATGTTACATATTTGATATTCCGTACATGCATATGTAGAATATGGCAGTCACTAATTTTTCTTCTTCTGAAGTACAATCAGAAACCACCAAACATAAATGACCGACACGTGACCTGAAGCCCTCAAAGGAAAAAGGAATACATAGCATACCAAGTTTGCTCTCCCCATCCAATTTTTTTATGCAATCTGAATGTTGGTAGATACATTAGATGATTGCCATATACTATCAGTAACTATATTTGGGAAAAGGGGATCTCACTTGAATCCAAAACTTCCTTTTAGGTACTTGTTTCTTCTTACTTCTGTTTATTTCCTTGTATTTCCTATTATATAACACTGCAACACATGTGCTATGCTCGAGTCGCTGTCAATAAAAAATAGCATTTATCTAAAAATTTGAGATAGGGGGGGACTAAGAAATATAATTGTATAGAGTGAGTAAAGATAGTGATAACTGGGAAATATTCGAAATACTACAAAAGAGAGAGGGAGAGAGAGAGACATTTTTACGTTTCAAGAATTTTCAAATTTGGTAGATGATACGTCCATTTGCATCATGCTTTTATATCGATATTTATTGCATTATGGGCTGTTATTATGCATTATGTCACAATACTCATGGCTATTCTCTCTTATTTTACAAGGTTTACATTAGAAGGGGGAATGCCGGCAGCTGGAATTCTGGGCTGGAAAAGGAGCAAATAGTAGAGACCTATTCTGCACAACTCCAAAAGTCCTGAAACTCCACGAAAGTCATTTTTGGAAAATATAAAAAATATCCAACGGAAGAAGTTCACCAGAGGAGGGCCCACCAGTCCACGAGGGTGGGGGCGCGCCCCCATACCTCGTGGGCCCCCTGTTGGCTCTCCGATGCCCATCTTCTGCTATATGAGGTCTTTCGATGAGGAAAAAATAATAAGCAACCTTTCGGGACGAAACTCCGTCGCCACGAGGCGGAACCTTGGCGGAACCAATCTAGGCCTCCGGCAGAGCTGTTCTGCCGGGGACACTTCCCTCTGGGAGGGGGAAATCATCGTCATCGTCATCACCAACGCTCCTCTCATCGGGAGAGGGCAATATCCATCAACATCTTCACCTGCACCATCTCATCTCAAAACCCTAATTCATCTCTTGTATCCAATTCTTGTCTCCAAGTCCGGGATTGGTACTAGTAGGTTGCTAGTAGTGTTGATTACTCTTTGTAGTTGATGCTAGTTGGTTTATTTGGTGGAAGATCATATGTTCAGATCCTATATGCATATTATTACCCCTCTGATTATGAACATGAATATGCTTTGTGAGTAGTTACGTTTGTTCCTGAGGACACGGGAGAAGTCTTGCTATTAGTAGTCATGTGAATTTGGTATTCGTTCGATATTTTGATGAGATGTATGTTGTCTAGCCTCTAGTGGTGTTATGTGACCGTCGACTACATAACACTTCACCATTATTTGGGCCTAGAGGAAGGCATTGGGAAGTAATAAGTAGATGATGGGTTGCTAGAGTGACAGAAGCTTAAACCCTAGTTTATGTGTTGCTTCGTAAGGGGATGATTTGGATCCACTTGTTTCATGCTATGGTTAGGTTTACCTTAATACTTTTGTTGTAGCGGCGGATGCTTGCAATGTTGGAAATATGCCCTAGAGGCAATAATAAATTGGTTATTATTATATTTCCTTGTTCATGATAATCGTTTATTATGCATGCTAGAAATGTATTGATAGGAAACTCAAATACATGTGTGGATACATAGACAACACCATGTCCCTAGTAGGCCTCTAGTTGACTAGCTCGTTGATCAATAAGATGGTTACGGTTTCCTGACCATGGACATTGGATGTCGTTGATAACGGGATCACATCATTAGGAGAATGATGTGATGGACAAGACCCAATCCTAAGCCTAGCACAAGATCGTGTAGTTCGTTTGCTAAACCTTTTCTAATGTCAAGTATCATTTCCTTAGACCATGAGATTGTGCAACTCCCGGATACCGTAGGAGTGCTTTGGGTGTGTCAAACGTCACAACGTAACTGGGTGGCTATAAAGGTACACTACAGGTATCTCTTAAAGTGTCTATTGGGTTGGCACGAATCGAGACTGGGATTTGTCACTCCGTGTAAACGGGGAGGTATCTCTGGGCCCACTCGGTAGGACATCATCATAATGTGCACAATGTGATCAAGGAGTTGATCACGTGATGATGTGTTATGGAATGAGTAAAGAGACTTGCCGGTAACGAGATTGAAAAAGGTATCGGGATACTGACGATCGAATCTTGGGCAAGTATCGTACCGCTGGACAAAGGGAATTGAATACGGGATTGATTGAAATCCTCGACATCGTGGTTCATCCGATGAGATCATCGTGGAACATGTGGGAGCCAACATGGGTATCCAGATCACGCTGTTGGTTATTGACCGGAGAGTTGTCTCGGCCATGTCTGCATGACTCCCGAGCCCGTAGGGTCTACACACTTAAGGTTCGATGACGCTAGGGTTATAGGGAAAGTATGTACGCGGTTATTGAATGTTGTTCAGAGTCCCGGATGAGATCCCGGACATCACGAGGAGTTCCGGAATGGTCCGGAGGTAAAGATTGATATATAGGAAGTATGGTTTTGGCCACCGGAAGTGTTCCGGGCATCACCGGTAGTGTACCGGGACCACCGGAGGGGTCCGGGGGTCCACCGGGAGGGGCCACGGGCCCCGGAGGCATACATGGGCCAAGTGTGAGAAGGGACCAGCCCCTAGGTGGGCTGGGGCGCCTCCCCACCATGGCCCATGCGCCTAGAGAGAAGAGGGGGGCAAACCCTAAGGGCAGATGGGCCCTAAGGCCCATGCCTGGTGCGCCTCCCTCTCCCCCCCCCCACTTGGCCGCCACCCCAGATGGGGATTGGGGCTGCCGCCACCCCTAGGGTGAAAACCCTAGGTGGGGGCGCAGCCCTCCCTCTCCCCCTATATATAGTGGAGGTAAAGGGGCAGCCCAATACATGAAGTCCTTCCCCTGTTGGTGCAGCCCTACCCCTCTTCCTCCTCGTCTCTCGTAGTACTTGGCGAACCCTGCTGGAGTCCCGCGCTCCTCCACCACCACCATGCCATCGTGTTGCTACTGGATGGAGTCTTCCCCAGCCTCTCCTTCTCCCCTTGCTGGATCAAGGCGTCGGAGACGTCACCGGGCTGTAGGTGTGTTGAACGCGGAGGTGCCATTCGTTCGGCACTAGGATCATCGGTGATTTGGATCACGACGAGTACGACTCCATCAACCCCGTTCACTTGAATGCTTCCGCTTAGAAATCTACAAGGGTATGTAGATGCACTCTCCTTCCCCTCGTTGCTAGATTACTCCATAGATTGATCTTGGTGATGCGTAGAAATTTTTGAATTTCTGCTACGTTACCCAACAGTGGCATCATGAGCTAGGTCTATGCGTAGTTTCTATGCATGAGTAGAACACAAAGCAGTTGTGGGCATCGATTTTGTCAATTTATTTGCCGTTACTAGTCTTATCTTGATTCGGCGACATCGTGGGATGAAGCGGCCCTGACCGACCTTACACGTACTCTTACGTGAGACTGGTTCCACCGACTGAGATGCACTAGTTGCATAAGGTGGCTAGCGGGTGTCTGTCTCTCCCACTTTAGTCGGATCGGATTCGATGAAAAGGTTCCTTATGAAGGGTAAACAGAAATTGGCATATCACGTTGTGGTTTTGGCGTAGGTAAGAAACATTCCTGCTAGAAACCTATAGCAGCCACATAAAAACTTGCAACAACAATTAGAGGACGTCTAACTTGTTTTTGTAGCATATGCCTTGTGATGTGATATGGCCAAAAGGATGTGATGAATGATATATGTGATGTATGAGATTGATCATGTTCTTGTAATAGGAATCACGACTTGCATGTCGATGAGTATGACAACCGGCAGGAGCCATAGGAGTTGTCTTAATTTATTTATGACCCGCGTGTCAACATAATCGTCATGTAATTACTTTACTTTATTGCTAAAGCGTTAGCCATAGTAGTAGAAGTAATAGATGACGAGACAACTTCAAGAAGACACGATGATGGAGATCATGGTGTCATGCCGGTGACAATGATGATCATGGAGCCCCGAAGATGGAGATCAAAAGGAGCAAAATGATATTGGCCATATCATGTCACTATTTGATTGCATGTGATGTTTATCATGTTTTACATCTTATTTGCTTAGAACGACGGTAGCTTAAATAAGATGATCCCTCTCTAAAATTTCAAGAAAAGTGTCCCCCCTAACTGTGCACTGTTGCGAAGGTTCGTCGTTTCGAAGCACCACGTGATGATCGGGTGTGATAGATTCTAACGTTCGAATACAATGGGTGTAAGCCAGGTTTACACACGCAATACACTTAGGTTGACTTGACGAGCCTAGCATGTACAGACATGGCCTCGGTACACAGAAGACCGAAAGGTCGAGCATGAGTCGTATAGAAGATACGATCAACATGAAGACGTTCACTGATGTTGACTAGTCCGTCTCACGTGATGATCGGACACGACCTAGTTGACTCGGATCATGTTTCACTTAGATGACTAGAGGGATGTCTATCTGAGTGGGAGTTCATTAAATAATTTGATTAGATGAACTCAATTATCATGAACATAGTCTACATTGTCTTTGCAAATATGTTGTAGATAAATAGCTCACGTTGTAGCTCCCTGTTTCAATACGTTCCTAGAGAGAGACCAAGTTGAAAGATATTGTAAGCAATGATGTGGACTGGGTCCGTAGTCCGAGGAGTGTCCTCACTGCTACACGGAAGGCTTACATCTTTGATGCACCGCTCGATGTGCAAACCCCTACAACGTCGTCTGTGGATGTTGTGAACACCTGACAGACACATCCTGATGACTACTTGATAGTTTAGTGCACCATACTTTACGGCTTAGAATCGGGATTCCAATGACGTTTTGAACGCCAAAGAACATATGAGATGTTCCAAGAGCTGAAATTAGGATTTCAGGCTCATGCCCGTGTTGAGAGGTGTGAGACCTCTGACAAGTTCTTTTGCCAACAAGATGGAGGAGAATAGCTCAGCTAGTGAGCATGTGCTCAGAATGTCTGGGTGCTACAATCAGTTAAATCAAGTGGGAGTTAAACTTCCAGATAAGACAGTGATTGATAGAGTTCTCTAGCCACTATCACTAAGCTACTAGATCTTCGTGATGAACTATGACATGCAAGGGATGGAGTTGATCCCGGAGCTGTTCACGGTGCTTAAGACCGCAGAAGGTAGAAATCAAGAAGGAGCATCAAGAGTTGATGGTTTAACAAGACCACTGGTTTCAAGAAGGGCAAGGGCTAGAAGGGAAACTTCATGGATGGCAAACCAGTTGCCGCTCCAGTGAAGGATCCCAAGGTTGAACCCAAACCCGAGACTAAGTGCTTCTATTGTAAGGGGAACGGTCATTGGTAGCGGAATTACCCCAAATGCATGGTAGATAAGAAGGCTGGCAACTTCAACAAAGTATATACGTGTTATTAATGTGTACCTCACTAGTACCCCTGGTAGAACCGGGGTATTGGATACCGGTTCAGTTGCTATTATTGGTGACTTGAAGCAAAAGCTACGGACTAAACGGAGACTGGCTTAGGGCGAGGTGACGATGTGTGTTGGAAGTGTTTCCAAAGTTGATGAGATCACCATCGCACGCTCCATCTGCCTTCGGGATTAGTATTGAACCTAGATAAATGTTATCAGGTGTCTACGTTGAGCATGAATATGATTTGATCATGTTCATTGCAATACGGTTATTCATTTAAGTTAGAGAATAATGGTTATTCTGTTTACATGAATAATACCTTCCATGGTCATGCACCCTATGTGAATGGTTCAGTGAATCTCGGTCGTAGTAATACACATGTTCACGCCAAAACATGTAGATAGTACCACTTTCTTGTGGCACTGCCGCTTAGGTCATATTGGCATAAGATGCATGAAGAAACTCCATGTCGATGGATGTTTGGAGTCACTTGATTTTGAATCGCTTGACACATGCGAGCCATGCCTCATGGGCAGGATGACTAAGACCCCGTTTTCAGGTACAATGAAACGGGCAAGTGACTTGTTGGAAATCATACATGCTGATGCGTGTGATCCAATGAGAATTGAAGCGTGCGGTGGATATCGCTATTTTCTCATCTTCACTGACGATTTGAGTAGATATAGGTATATTTACTTAATGAAGCACAAGTCTGAAACGTTTGAAAAGTTCAAGCGATTTCAGAGTGAAGTTAAGAATCATCATAACAATAAGATCATGTTCCTACGATCTGATCAAAAGGGGATTTTCCGAGTTATGAGTTTGGCAATCACTTAACACATTGTGGAATTGTTTCACAGTTGAAGCCACCTGGAACACCACAAGGTAATGGTGTGTCTGGACGTCGTAATCGAACCCTATGAGATATGGTGCGATCTATGATGTCTCTTACCAATCTACCGTTTTCATTTTGAGGTTATGCGTTAGAGATAGCTGCAGTCACTTTAGATAGGACACCATCTAAGTCCGTTGAGACGACGTCATATGAACATTGGTTTGGCAAGAAACCAAAGTTGTCGTTTCTTAATGTTTGGGGATGCGATGCTTAGGGCTTTAGCCAGAGAAGCTTGAACCCAAAGCGGACAAACACATCTTCATAGGATACCCAAGGGTGACAGTTGGGTATACCTTCTATCTCAGATCCGAGGGCAAATTGTTTGTCGCTAAGAACGGGTCCTTTCTCGAGGAGTTTCTCTCGAAAGAATTGAGTGGGAGGAAGATAGAACTTGATGAGGTTGTCGAACCTTTACTTTAACCAGAGAGTGATACAACACAGAAAGATGTTTTCTGTGGCGCCTACGTCTGTTGAATAGGAAGTTAATGATAGTGATCATGAAGCTTCGGATCAAGTTGCTATCGAACCTCGTAGGTCGACAAGGATATGTACTACTCCTAAGTGGTATGGTAATCCTGTCTTAGATATCATGTTGTTAGACAAATGAACCTACGAGCTATGGAGAAGCGATGGTGGGCCCGTATTTCGACAAATGGTTAGAAGCCATGAAATCCGAGATAGGATCCATATATCAGAACAAAGTATGGACTTTGGTGGACTTGCCCGATGATCGGCAAGCCATTGAGATAAATGGATCTTTAAGAAGAAGACAGACGTGGGCAGTAATGTTACCGTCTATGAAGCTCGACTTGTGGGAAAGAGTCTTTTCACAAGTTCAAGGAGTCGACTACGATGAGAATTTCTCACCCGTAGCGATGCTTAAGTCCGTCGGAATCATGTTAGCATTAGCTGTATTTTTCGATTATGAAATCTTACAGATGGATGTCAAAACAAGTTTTCTTACCAAGTTTTCGTAAGAAAAGTTGTATGTGATACAATAAAAGGTTGTGTCGATCCTAAGGATGCTAAAAGGTATGCTGGCTCCAGCAATCCTTCTATGGACTAGAGCAAGCATCTCGGAATCGGAATATATGTTTTGATGGAGTGATCAAAGCTTTTAGGTTTATACAATGTTTGCTAGAAACTTGTATTTACAAGAAAGTGAGTGGGAGCACTACAACATTTCTGATAAGTATATGTCGATGACATATTGTAGATCCGAAATAATGTAGAATTTCTGAAAAGCATAAATGGTTGTTTGAAGAGTGTTTTTCAAAGGAAGACCTGGATAAAGCTGCTTACAAATTGGGCATCAAGATCTATAGAGATAGATCAAGACGCCTGATGATACTTTCAAAGAATGCACACCTTGACATGTTTTTGAAGGAGTTCAAAATATATCAGTCAAAGAAGGGGTTCTTACCTGAGTTGTAAGGTGTGAAGTTGAGTAAGACTCAAAGCTTGACCACAGCAGAAGAAAGAAGAAGGACGAAGGTCGTCCCCTATGCTTTTGTCATAGGCTCTATACAGTATGCCATGCTGAGTACCGCACCTGATGTGTGCCTTGCCACATGTCTGGCAAGAGGGTACAAAGGTTATCTAGGACTGGATCACCAGATAGCGGTCAAAATTATCCTTAGAAGAATAAGGAAATGTTTCTCGGTTATGGAGGTGATAAAGAGTTCGACGTAAAGAGTTATGTCGATGCAAGCTTAACACCTATCCGGATAGCTCTGAGTAGAGATACCGGATACGTATAATGGAGCAACAATTTGGAATAGCTCCAAGTGGAATGTGGTAGCAGCATCTACGATGTGACATAAAGTTTTGCAAAATACATAGGGATCTGAATATGGCAAGACCCGTTGACTACAACCTCTCTCACAAGCATAACATGATCAAACCCAGAACTCTTTGAGTGTTTATCACATAGTGATGTGAACTAGATCATTGAGTCTAGTAGACACTTGGATGTTGGTCACATGGCGATGTGACCCGTGAGTGTTAATCACATGGCGATGTGAACTAGATTATTGACTCTAGTGCAAGTGGGAGACTGTTGGAAATATGCCCTAGAGGCAATAATAAATTGGTTATTATTATATTTCCTTGTTCATGATAATCATTTATTATCCATGCTAGAATTGTATTGATAGGAAACTCAAATACATGTGTGGATACATAGACAACACCATGTCCCTAGTAGGCCTCTAGTTGACTAGCTCGTTGATCAATAAGATGGTTACGGTTTCCTGACCATGGACATTGGATGTCGTTGATAACGGGATCACATCATTAGGAGAATGATGTGATGGACAAGACCCAATCCTAAGCCTAGCACAAGATCGTGTAGTTCGTTTGCTAAAGCTTTTTAATGTCAAGTATCATTTCCTTAGACCATGAGATTGTGCAACTCCCGGATACCGTAGGAGTGCTTTGGGTGTGCCAAACGTCACAACGTAACTGGGTGGCTATAAAGGTACACTACAGGTATCTCCGAAAGTGTCTGTTGGGTTGGCACGAATCGAAACTGGGATTTGTCACTCCGTGTAAACGGAGAGGTATCTCTGGGCCCACTCGGTAGGACATCATCATAATGTGCACAATGTGATCAAGGAGTTGATCACAGGATGATGTGTTACGGAACGAGTAAAGAGACTTGCCGGTAACGAGATTGAACAAGGTATCGGGATACCGATGATCGAATCTCGGGCAAGTATCGTACCGCTGGACAAAGGGAATTGAATACGACAGTGATTGAAATCCTTGACATCGTGGTTCATCCGATGAGATCATTGTCGGTGTCAAAAACGGTGGATCTCGGGTAGGGGGTCCCGAACTGTGCGTCTAGGCCGGATGGTAACAGGAGACAAGGGACACAATGTTTTACCCAGGTTCGGGCCCTCTTGATGGTGGTAAAACCCTACGTCCTGCTTGATTAATATTGATGATATGGGTAGTACAAGAGTAGATCTACCACGAGATCAAGGAGGCTAAACCCTAGAAGCTAGCCTATGGTATGATTGTTGAATGATGAAGTTGTCCTATGGACTAAAACCATGTGGTTTATATAGACACTAGAGAGGGTTAGGGTTACACAAAGTCGGTTACAATGGTAGGAGATCTTGAATATCCGCATCGCCAAGCTTGCCTTCCACGCCAAGGAAAGTCCCATCCGGATACGGGACGGAGTCTTCAATCTTGTATCTTCATAGTCCTGGAGTTCGGCTGAAGGTATAGTCCGGCTACCCGAACACCCCCTAATCCAGGACTCCCTCAGTAGCCCCTGAACTAGGCTTCAATGACGACGAGTCCGGCGCGCAGATTGTCTTCGGCATTGCAAGGCGGGTTCCTCCTCCAAATTCTTCATAAAAGTTTTATAAACACCAAAGGTAGTGTCCGGCTCTGCAAAATAGGCTTCCACGTATTGCCATAGAGAGAATAATATTAACACCAATCTAATCTGCTGACGTATTCCGCAGCGTGACATCACACTACAGCCAAGCCTTTATTCGAATCGTTTTCACTTCTCCACCTCAGCGTGTTTTGCAAGGCGGTTTCCTTGGCACGTCTTGTCAAAGCAGAGATCGTGTCCCCTTTGTTTACGGGATTCTCGTTCATACGGACGTGGGTAACCCAACCGCGCCACTTATCACGGTGCTTGGGAGGCAAGCGAGTTTTATTAGGCTGGTGGGGACGCATAGTCGCATCCGCCCATATAAGGGGATAAGGATCCACCTTTTTACCTACGCCTTCTTCCTCCTTTGCCTATCCATCTTCTGCGCACCCGAGCTCCAGCGCCCAAGCCCGCACTTCCTACCTCAACCCTCTCCAACAATGTCCGGAGCGGGAGGCAAGTGGATGGTCTCCTCCGTCACGGAGGGCCATGTCAAAAGGTTAAGGAAGGCCGGATACTTGTCCAAAGACATCGCGCACTGGCTTCCTGAGGAGGGGCAGCTTCTCCCCACCCCAAGGCCCCATGAGAGGGTAGTATTTCTTCCCCACTTCCTCCGCGGACTGGGTTTTCCTCTCCACCCATTTGTCCGCGGGCTCATGTTCTACTATGGCCTAGATTTCCATGATCTGGCCCCGAACTTCATCCTCAATATCTCGGCGTTTATCGTCGTGTGCGAGGCTTTCCTCTGCATTCGCCCCCATTTTGGCCTCTAGCTCAAGACCTTCAACGTCAAGCCAAAGGTGGTGCGCGGCAACCAGGCGGAGTGCGGAGGTGCCATGGCGGGCAAAATTGCCAACGTCCTATGGCTCGAGGGCTCCTTTGTGGAGACCTTGAAGGGGTGGCAGTCAGGGTGGTTTTACATCACCGAGCCACGCGATCCGAAGTGGATCGCAGCCCCTGAATTCCGATCTGGACCCCCTATGCGGCTCACGTCCTGGAAGGAGACGAGCTTGTCGTGGGGCGACGAAGAAGAGTTGACCGGACTGCAAAAATGCATCCAGTCCCTGGTGAACAAGCAGCTCAAGCTTGTCAACGTAATCCAGGTCATGCTCGTCCGCCGGATCCTTCCGTGTCAAGAACAGGACTTCAATTTGTGGGAGTACAACCCGGCGCAGCACCGCACTCTGAGCAGGCTCTTCAAGAAGACGTACGAAGATGTCTGGAGGGGGCTAACCAAAGGCGCCGAGGCTCCCACATCCGCCTCCGAAGACCGCAGATTCAGCTCGCAGCGTCCTGCAGGCGAGGTAAGATATTTCCATCCTTTACAGGATGTTAAGTTTTTTCATAGTTTGACTCTATGCGGGATCTAAACTCCCTCACCTTTGACAGGATTGGCGGGAGAAGTCCGGACAGATTAACTGTCCAGCTCCCTTGCCCGAAGACCCAGCCCCTGCTCTCCTAGAGAAGCTGCTGGTTCCGGCACCTTATGTGGTGCCGGAGAAGAAGGCCAAGAAGAAGAAGGCCACGGGGACTCGAAAGAGTTCCCGGCATATGGTGGTGTCGGACTCGTCGTCCGACGAGTCCGAGACGCACTCCTCCCGTGAAAACGAGGAGGAGGAAGAAGAAACCTCTCCCCCTCCAGCGGGGGGAGGAGAGAAGAGGAAGGCTGCCCCAGTAGGGAAGCCAAGGGGTCCAAGAAGAGGAAAACTCCTCCGCCGGACTACGTCCCCGACGCCGACGAGGACGAAGAGGAGTGGCCGGACAGGGCCAAGCATCCGGCGAGATCGTAAGTGTTCGGGTACAAGAGTAACTCGTGATATTCCTTTTGTTGCACAACTTTCCCTAACATCGGATATAATCATGCAGTCCGCCCAAGGACGGGCTCGACGAGTCGTCGAGCGGCTCCCTGGATTCATCGGACGTGAATTCAGTTCCGCCCGCTGATTCCCCCCTGTGCTGCGGATGACGCCGAAGTGGCGTCGCGACAAGCTCCGGGGTGAGAGGAGGTGGTCCAGGAGGAGCCGCGAGGCGACCTCCCGGACTCTAGGAGTGAAGGGGACAAGACCCCCCCCCCTAGGCTCCATGTCCGGCTTTAAGCCGGACACTGCGCCGGAATCATCAACGATTCCGGACCGCGGTAGGCGAACTCCTGCCAAGAGGAGCAAGCCTACTGAGCCGGCGTCCTCCGTCCAACCGGAAGCGCTGGACAATCTGCTGGAGGAGCTTAAGGGCGCCTCCATCGACGAGGAGCACCGTGCCATCATGAGTACGGTGGTCCAGAAGGTTCGGTCCGCCAAAAGCGGACTGAATGAAGCTTGTGCTAGCCTTCTAATAGGCTTCGAGGTAAGTAAAAATATGTAAAAATATTACCGTATAGACAGTAGCCCCTAATGCTCTGTTTGGCGTTCGGAAAGAACAGCCGAATAGAGGATCTATTAAATATTGCAGGAGTCTAACTAAAAAGGAGTCAATATACGTCTGCAGGCTTCGCTGCTGGCCACCGTCGCACTGACTGCGGAGGTGGGTGCCCTGAAGCAGGGCCTCAAGCGGACCGAGCAAGATCTCGGCCTTGCCAAACGGCAGCTCGTGGAAAAAGAAGGTAAGAGATACGTTATAGAAAAAATGCCTATAGGAATGCGCAATTGCAAAAAATAACAGGAGTATATTGCTTATTGTAGGGGCCACAACTGAGGTCGCGACCCTCAAGCAGGCGCTGTCCGAGGCCGAGAAGAAAGCGGCCATGGAGCGCGCCGAGCGGGAGAAATTTGAGGTGCAGGTTGTGAGGTGCGGCAAGAGCTTCAGGTTCTCATGCAAAAACATGAGAGTTTGGAGCTCGACTCGAAGACGCGAGCGTCCGAGCTTGCTGCGGCCCTTAAAACTGCCAAATCTGCCAAGGCCGAAGCCCAGAAAGCCCTCCAGGAATTGGATGCGGTGAAAAAGATAGCGGTGGGTAAGGCATTCTATATGCAAAGCAGACATATAAAAGTAAACTACTTGTTACTTACCCGAATCCGGAGCTCTCCAGAGGCATTCGCAGATCTTCCCCGCAGCGTATCCGATGCCGCCACATTCTACCGAGCTGAGGAAGGCAGCTCGATGGAGAAGGTGTTCTGGTCTCAGTACGCTGAGGCCGGACACCCTGTGCCCTTGAGCGACCAGCTGAAGCAGCTGGTCGAGCTCCACAAGGCGGCCAAACAGGCCCTGAAGGGCTTCATAGTTCGGCTGTGGCCTGGAGAGGCCCTGCCTGGGAGCTACTTTGGACTGGTGCGGCGGCTAGTGGAGGCTTGTCCAAGGCTCGATGTCATCAAGCGCTCCGTCTGCATCGAAGGTGCCTGTAGGGCCCTTGCCCGTGCAAAGGTGCACTGGGGTAAGCTGGATGGTGAGAAGCTTGTGAAGGACGGGCCGCCGTCGGGGAAGGAGCATCGCAAACCCGAGAACTATTACAAGGATGTTCTTGCTAGTGCCCGCCTTGTGGCGGATGAATGTACCAAGGATGTAATTTTTGAATGAACTCGCTCGTGTTATCATGTGCGCTGAAAACTTGTTCATATGCGCTAAACAATGCTTGAATTTAAAATATTACTTTCTGTGCGGCCGTTTATCAAAAAATTGAGAGATGGCCAATCGTCGGCTTCTGCCCCCATGCCACTAGTGCTGGGGTGTTCGGGATAAACCTGAGCGCTCTTTTTCCCATGATTGGGTCCGTCGAGGGAGGCGGTCAGCACAACGAACAAGGCAATCAGACTATAATGCTTGAACACTCTCACTTAGACATAGAACTCTATAATTTTAAATTTCGGCAAAGCCCCTAGTATTTGGAAGACCGAGTTCGGGGCGCTATCCACGTCTTGGCCGGACAAAGCCGGTTCCTTGCTCGAAGCGGCATAAGCGTTTAAGGACTCGAAAAACCTCTTGAACAGCGACCGGTCTCTCGCCTCATCATGACAGTTAGTTTTAGCTTTCTCCACTGAGGTGCTCGGCCCAGCTCAACTAGGGCACAATCGCAGTGGTTCTCCTAGTGCTACCTTAGCCGATATAGCGGAACATAAGGCACCAAAACATAGGAGCCGGGCAAACCCAACTATTGACCCAAATCATGATTCAAAGCCGATGCATATAGTGCTATAAGTTCGGGGTGCCGCACTTGTGAAAGTGGACGAACTTCTCACGCCATATTGATGGGTACTGAAGCCCCTGGCGTATTTTGCCGTACCACAGTGTACGGATGCAGCATGTTATTAATAAACATATATATAAAAAGAGGGTAATGCAAAAAATAGACAAAAAGCTATGCATTGTTTATAGAAAGGCTGCTATGAAAGCGGAACGATACAAATAGTGCGATAAGCAAAATAAATTGGACTATTTAACATGTCCTGGCCAGGGGCAGGCCATGGAATTGTATTAAAAACAGGTATGCTGCTCGCAATGGAGACCACCTGGGAGTTCCATGATGCGGCGTGGCTTGTTTGCTTCCCTGGATCTTGCATCGTTTGTGCGGCAGTTGAATTGCCGAACGGGTCATCCGAAGTATGGAGTCCTGAGAGTAAGAGAAAAAAGGAAGGAATCCGGCAGCCCCTGGTGCAGTTTAAGCCATATTTCGGGCGTGCCGTGATAGTGCCCCTTCCCCTGTGCCCATGGTATTTCAAGAGCGTAGTTATGTACGTGAAGTGCTGGTTTCGCTATATCGCGAGGGCTAGGGTTGGGGCCGCATTGCTACGCTAGATCGGAACATGCCAGGCGGTCTTGTAGTAGGGTACTCCGGGCGCGCTTGACAGTGTCCGGCTTTTTGAAGGCCGAACTGGAGAACTGCCTAGAGAGGCTGCTTTGTACTTCTGCTGCGAGCACTGCCGTGTGCTCCTCCGTTCGGAGGGAGCATTCAGTGTTCCCACTGACCGTGATTACTCCTCTAGGGCCTGGCATCTTGAGCTTGAGGTATGCATAGTGCGGTACCGCGTTGAATTTTGCGAATGCGGTTCGCCCGAGCAGTGCATGATAGCCACTACGGAACGGGACTATGTCGAAGATTAACTCCTCGCTTTGGAAGTTATCCGGAGATCCAAAGACCACTTCCAGTGTAACTGAGCCTATACAGTTGGCTTCTACACCTGGTATGATGCCTTTAAAGGTCGTTTTGGTGGGCTTGATCCTCGAGGGATCTATGCCCATCTTTCGCACTGTATCCTGGTAAGCAGGTTCAGGCTGCTGCCGCCGTCCATGAGGACTCTTGTGAGATGAAATCCATCAATGATTGGGTCTAGAACCAATGCGGCGAAGCCGCCGTGACGGATGCTAGTGGGGTGATCCCTTCGATCAAAGGTGATCGGGCAGGAGGACCATGGGTTGAACTTTGGGGCGACCGGCTCCATCGCATATACGTCCCGTAACGCACGCTTCCGCTCCCTCTTGGGGATGTGGGTTGCGTATATCATGTTCACCGTCCGCACTTGCGGGGGAAATCCCTTCTGTCCACTGTTGTTCGGCGGCCTGGGCTCCTCCTCGTCGTCGCTATGCAGCCCCTTGTCTTTGTTTTCGGCTCTTAACTTGCCTGCCTGCTTGAACACCCAACAATCCCTGTTAGTGTGATTGAATGGCTTTTCGGGGGTGCCATGTATCTGGCACAAGCAGTCGAGTATTCGGTCCAAACTGGACGGGCCCTGAGTTTTTCTTTTGAATGGCTGTTTCCGTTGACCGGATTTGTAGCCTCGGAATCTGGCATTAATTGTCGTATCCTCGTTGCTGTCGCTGTTAACGCGGCGCTTTTGTTTGTTCCGACGCGACCTGTCACTTTTGTCCTTGGTATTCGAATTACCAGTGTTCTTGGTTAAGTTGTTACTGCGAGCTAGCCAGCTGTCTTCTCCCGCACAAAAGTGGGTCATGAGTGTCGTGAGGGCTGCCATAGATTTCGGCTTTTCCTGTCCCAGGTGCCGGGCCAGCCACTCGTCACGGATATTATACTTGAAGGCCGCTAAGGCCTCTGCGTCCGGACAATCGACTATCTGGTTTTTCTTTGTTAGGAACCGTGTCCAGAATTGCCTGGCCGATTCTTCTGGCTGCTGAATTATGTGGCTTAGGTCATCAGCGTCCGGTGGTCGCACATAAGTGCCCTGGAAGTTGTCAAGGAATGCGGCTTCCAGGTCCTCCCAAGAATCGATTGAGTTTGCTGGCAAGCTGTTAAGCCAATGCCGGGCCGGTCCCTTAAGTTTGAGTGGGAGGTATTTGATGGCGTGTAGATCATCGCCGCGGGCCATGTGGATATGAAGGAGATAATCCTCGATCCATACCGCAGGATCTGTTGTGCCATCGTACAATTCAATGTTTACGGGTTTGAAGCCCTCAGGGATTTTATGATCCATTACTTCATCTGTGAAGCATAGTGGGTGTGCGGCGCCTCTGTACTGGGCTATATCACGATGCAGCTCGAAGGAGCTTTGTCTGTTGAGTTCGGCCCGGCCGGATTCATTGCGTCCGGAGTGACGATCACCGTCACGTGCCGTGGGGCGCCTGCGCGATCCGTAGATCGATCTTGTTTGGCTTGCCTTGTCCTCTAGGATGCCGCGCAGGTCGGGCGCATTTTCCCGTGCCTTAGTATGCTTGACGCGGTGCCGGGGCATGGCTTGAGTGGAGGGCCAAGAGGCCTCTCTGTCGCGGCCACGAGGTGGCCGGTCGGCCATCTCATGCGCTGGTGATGTAGGTGATTCCTCCTCTAGTCGGGGTAGCAGCCTGCGCTTTGGGTAACTCTTGGAGGGGCGTTCGAGTTCATACTCTTCGGCCGCAAGGACTTCAGTCCATCTGTCAGCTAGCAAATCCTGATCAGCTCTAAGCTGTTGCCGCTTTTTCTTGAGGCTGCTTGCCGTGGCCATGAGCCTGCGTTTAAAACGCTCTTGTTCGGCAAGATCCTCTGGCACGACGAACTCGTCGTCGTCGAGGCTTGCCTCGTCTTCGGAGGGAGGCGTATAATTATCGTCCTCAACCTCTTGGTCCGCCGCCCTCTCGTGAGGGCTGGCTTCTCTGTCCTCCTGTGCCGAATTTTGCTGGAGGGGGTGTTCTTCGGCGCTATCCGGAGTAGTATTATCTCCCGTGCCGGAATCACCATTTTTGCTTTGGCGGGATTTAGAGCGGCGCCGCTGACGCCGGCGCTTGGGCTGTTTCTTAGAGGTATCGTCCACCGCTGTTCCATCGCCATCTCCATCCTTTGGAGTGTCCACCATATATATTTCATATGACGAGGTGGCCTTCCAACGCCCTACAGGTGCTGGTTCTTGTTCGTCTCCTGCATCGTCGTCCATGTCGTCGATGTCTTCGGAGTCGAAGTCAAGCATGTCGGTTAAGTCGTCAACAGTGGCTACGAAGTGGGTGGTGGGTGGGTTTTGAATTTCTTCATCGTCCGTATCCCAACCTTGCTGACCATAGTCCGGCCAGGGCTCTCCTGATAAAGAGAGAGACTTTAGAGAATTCAGGATGTCGTCGAAGGGCGAGTGCTGAAAGATGTCCGCGGCGGTGAACTCCATTATCGGCGCCCAATCGGATTCGATCGGCGGGGGCGCGGGGGGCTCGGAGTTCGGAGAGGAATCCGGCTCCTTGGAGTCACGGGCCATGCGGAGTGCGGGGCTGGAGTTCGGCTCGATCGCCTCTGAGATCGCAGCCCCTGAGGCAGCGTCCAACCGCTGATCCTCGATTGGTGCAGTGGGCTTCAAATCAATGGTCGGAACCGATGCGTGTGCGGCCTCCAAGGCGCTGTTCGGCGGCAGAGCTATATCATGCCCATCGAGACAGTGCGGCACGCTTGGCTGTGGCTCGAATCCGTCGAAGATCAAGTCCCCGCGGATGTCAGCCGTGTAGTTTAGGCTTCCA
Organism: Triticum dicoccoides; assembly: GCF_002162155.2. NCBI lineage: Eukaryota > Viridiplantae > Streptophyta > Magnoliopsida > Poales > Poaceae > Triticum > Triticum dicoccoides. The sequence continues at coordinate 548,044,755 of NC_041380.1, read as the reverse complement.
AACCTGACCTGATGGCCAGGGGTGTAACTTTCGATCTGCTCAAGGTGACCAAGCGAGTTGGCCCACAGTGCGAAGCCGCCGAAGACGAAGATCTGTCTGGGGAGAAAAGTCTCACCCTGGACTGCATCGTGGTTGATGATTGAAGAAGCCATCGGGCCTGAAAGCAACGACACAGAGGAACTCTCAATGAAAGCACCAATGTCGGTGTCAAAACCGGCGGATCTCGGGTAGGGGGTCCCGAACTATGCGTCTAGGCCGGATGGTAACAGGAGACAAGGGACACAATGTTTTACCCAGGTTCGGGCCCTCTTGATGGAGGTAAAACCCTATGTCCTGCTTGATTAATATTGATGATATGGGTAGTACAAGAGTAGATCTACCACGAGATCAAGGAGGCTAAACCCTAGAAGCTAGCCTATGGTATGATTGTTGTATGATGAAGTTGTCCTACGGACTAAAACCCTCCGGTTTATATAGACACTGGAGAGGGTTAGGGTTACACAAAGTCGGTTACAATGGTAGGAGATCTTGAATATCCGCATCGCCAAGCTTGCCTTCCACGCCAAGGAAAGTCCCATCCGGACACGGGACAGAGTCTTTAATCTTGTATCTTCATAGTCCTGGAGTTCGGCTGAAGGTATAGTCCGGCTACCCGAACACCCCCTAATCCAGGACTCCCTCAATAATCGTGGAACATGTGGGATCCAACATGGGTATCCAGATCCCGCTGTTGGTTATTGACCAGAGAGTTGTCTCGGCCATGTCTGCATGACTCCCGAGCCCGTAGGGTCTACACACTTAAGGTTCGATGATGCTAGGGTTATAGGGAAAGTATGTACGCGGTTACCGAATGTTGTTCGGAGTCCCGGATGAGATCCCGGACGTCACGAGGAGTTCCGGAATGGTCCGGAGGTAAAGATTGATATATAGGAAGTATGATTTTGGTCACCGGAAGTGTTCCGGGCATCACCGGTAGTGTACCGGGACCACCGGAGGGGTCCGGGGGTCCACCGGGAGGGGCCACGGGCCCTGGAGGCATACATGGGCCAAGTGTGAGAAGGGACCAGCCCCTAGGTGGGCTGGGGCGGCTCCCCACCAAGGCCCATGCGCCTAGAGAGAAGAGGCGGGCAAACCCTAAGGGCAGATGGGCCCTAAGGCCCATGCCTGGTGCGCCTCCCTCTCCCCCCCCACTTGGCCGCCACCCCAGATGGGGATTGGGGCTGCCGCCACCCCTAGGGTGGAAACCCTAGGTGGGGGCGCAGCCCTCCCTCTCCCCCTATATATAGTGGAGGTAAAGGGGCAGCCCAATACATGAAGTCCTTCCCCTGTTGGCGCAGCCCTACCCCTCTTCCTCCTCGTCTCTTGTAGTGCTTGGCGAAGCCCTGCTGGAGTCCCGAGCTCCTCCACCACCACCATGCCATCGTGCTGCTGCTGGATGGAGTCTTCCCCAACCTCTCCTTCTTCCCTTGCTGGATCAAGGCGTAGGAGACATCACCGGGATGTACGTGTGTTGAACGCGGAGGTGCCGTCCCTTCGGCACTAGGATCATCGGTGATTTGGATCACGACGAGTACGACTCCATCAACCCCGTTCACTTGAAAGCTTCCGCTTAGCGATCTACAAGGGTATGTAGATGCACTCTCCTTCCCCTCATTGCTAGATTAGTCCATAGATTGATCTTGGTGATGCATAGAAAATTTTGAATTTCTGCTACGTTCCCCAACATGCAATAGAGGTTAATCATAAGTGGGATGCTTGTTCAAGTAAGAACAGCACCCAAGCACCGGTCCACCCACATATCAAATTATCAAAGTACCGAACACGAATCATATGAACGTGATGAAAACTAGCTTGACGATATTCCCATGTGTTCTCGGGAGCGCTTTTCCTTATATAAGAGTTTGTCCAGGCTTGTCCTTTGCTACAAAAAGGATTGGGCCACCTTGCTGCACTTTATTTACTTTTGTTACTTGTTGCACGTTACAATTTATCCTATCACAAAACTATCTGTTACCACTTATTTCAGTACTTGCAGAGAATACCTTGCTGAAAACCGCTTATCATTTCCTTCTGTTCCTCGTTGGGTTCGACACTCTTACTTATCGAAAGGACTACGATAGATCCCCTATACTTGTGGGTCATCAGTAGATAACAGAAATTTTGCAACACATCGTCCATCAATCTAGAAAGCTTGCAATGGTTTTAGATAAGAATGTAAAGCATAAAGCCATAAATCGATAAATTCATCAGATTTTAAAATGGTAGTGTGATTCATGTGAGGCTCATGCCCCTGTCCAAGCAGCACCTGTGCGTATCATGGAAAAGAACACAAATAAATTAGCGGAGTAGATACTCATTGGAGAACAAAGACCTACTGTGGGATCACGTAGGCACACCAGCGATTCCCATGGTTGAGGGAGAAAAGGCAGCAGCCGCAAGTAGCTCATGGTAGTGTCACTCGGTCTCTACAAAAGAAATAATGTCGTATAGCCAGTATATTAGAGAAAGACAAATGAAGAATGCTTTGATAGTTCGGCAGGAAAATAACTACCATAGTGATACAATCAACGTGAACAAATAGAATTGTGGTCAACTGACCTGATTAATCTAGTGCACGCAGATGTTAGAAAAAAATGATTAGCTTTGAAATGTAGCCTTGACCACTGAAACCTCAAAGAAAGAGACATTAGGATTCCGCATTGATTCAATGTATGATCCAATCAGTCAACATGGGAAATACCAAGCCTCTGTTCTCACCTCAACTGAACTCCTCCTCCTCCTTGTGGAGGTACCAGACTGGTGTAGCAACCACCACATCGTTAATCAGTCCATCCTGCGCAATCTTCCGTCGATGGAGGACTCAGGCACGGTGAGATATATTATATAGAAGAAAAGTTATCAAATTGTATATAAAGGTGCAATTATAAACTTGAAAACAAAACCAAGGCCATAATTGAGATGCAAACTAACAGATAAAAGTACAACACCAAAGAAAAACTGGAAATTGTTCAGGAACTATATATGTGTCCAATGTAAGTTTCAATATGTGATGATTGGGATACTCAACCTGAAAAAGAGGATGAAGTTAGCATTGGAAACACTAAGGAATGAGCAAAAGAAGACGCCACATAACATAAATATCATGTACTAACATGGAGGAGATTAGGACACCGGTTGTGTGCTCTATATGAAAGTTCAGCAGAGTAAAGAGAATTTGTGCAGATGCTAAATGAGGAGCTTACTGGCTAGATGCGTATCAAGGAGGATAAGATAAAGTCGATTGTGTGTCTCCTCAGGTGCCCATTGAGTGTGCACCGACAGTTTCAGATATCTCCATTGCATATCTTCAGTTATTGGAGAAGATGAGAAGGCAAGCAGTTTGACCGTAGGAAGAATCCGGTCGGGGTCCGGCACGCCAGTGCAGGTGGACGGATCCGCGGGCGTTCAAGGCGGTGCGACGAGTGGAGTTGCGGGAGTAGTCTCGTTGAGGTGCCTCTCATCAGCGTATTTTAACCACCCTCCAGCGTTGCACCACAGAGACGACAACGAAAGCCTGCTTTGGAGTCTAATCTCACCATCGTCTGATCCAAATCTGGTTAGAATCATTTCCCTCACGGCACGGGAGCTACCTTGGACAAAACAGAGATACAGACGGGAGGTGCGGGACCATCGTCTCGTAGATGCATAGCACCACAATAGCAAGGGGAGCCTGACCCGATAGGATCCTAGAGAGCCGTGGAGGCGAGCTGGACCGCCGTCGTGTCGAAAGATCTCCCGCCCGCCACGGCCAACTGTAGCCAGGGAAGAAAATTGGCGTATTTTTGGATCTAAACATATGTGAGAACAACCTTCGCTGTGGGAGCTGCTGCTTGGATCCTGAATGGCGGCGAAGTAAATCAAGCGAAGGGTCGAGAGAAGGGGAAGGGAGGGGAAGGGATGAGATTGGAGTAACGAAGAGACAGGGAGGAAGAGAGGTCGAGTAATAATTGTTCGGTCGGTGCCAGGGAAAGATATTATTCTCTTTTATTTCTTCCAGGGAGTTAAGGCTGGGGAAATGGCTGCTCTTTGCGAAAACAAAAAATAAAAAAATGAACTCTGACGTGGCATGGAGCTGATGTGTACAGTGTGCATGTTGAGAGAATGGGTAGAATTGGGGAGCAACTTCTTAGGAATGTAAGATTACTCATATAAATAGAACAACCATTATTCTCTGATTTAAATGGATAACCGTCTCACATCAGACAAGATCCAGATATAATATTCATGCTTAACGCTGGCACCAAAAAACAATTGTTTAGGTCTAAAACTAATCCCGAAGGTAGATGTAGAGGTAGCGTGCCGACTGCGATCACATCGACTTTGGAACCATTTCCCACGCGCATTGTCACCTCATCCTTAGCTAATCTTCGCTTAGTCCGTAGTCCCTGTTTCGAGTTGCAAATATTAGCAACAGAACCAGTATCAAATACCCAGGTGCTACTGCGAGCATTAGTAAGGTACACATCAATAACATGTATATCACATATACCTTTGTTCACCTTGCCATCCTTCTTATCCGCCAAATACATGGGGCAGTTCCGCTTCCAGTGACCAGTCTGCTTGCAGTAGAAGCACTCAATCTCAGGCTTAGGTCCAGACTTGGGTTTCTTCTCTTGAGCAGCAACTTGTTTGCTGTTCTTCTTGAAGTTTCCCTTCTTCTTCCCTTTACCCTTTTTCTTGAAACTGGTGGTCTTATTGACCATCAACACTTGATGCTCCTTCTTGATTTCTACCTCCGCAGCCTTTAACATTGCGAAGAGCTCGGGAATCGTCTTATCCATCCCTTGAATGTTATAGTTCATCATGAAGCTCTTGTAGCTTGGTGGCAGTGATTGAAGAATTCTGTCAATGATGCTATCATCCGGAAGATTAACTCCCAGTTGAATCAAGTGATTGTTATACCCAGACATTCTGCGTATATGCTCACTGACAAAACTATTTTCCTCCATCTTGCAGCTGTAGAACATATTGGAGACTTCATATCTCTCAATCCGGGCATTTGCTTGAAATATTAACTTCAACTCCTGGAACATCTCATATGCTCCATGACGTTCAAAACGTCATTGAAGTCCCGGTTCTAAGCCGTAAAGCATGGCACACTGAACTATCGAGTAGTCATCAGCTTTGCTCTGGCAGACGTTCATAACATCTGGTGTTGCTCCTGCAGTAGGTTTGGCACCTAGCGGTGCTTCTAGGATGTAATTCTTCTGTGCAGCAATGAGGATAATCCTCAAGTTACGAACCCAGTCCGTGTAATTGCTACCATCATCTTTCAACTTTGCTTTCTCAAGGAATGCATTAAAATTCAACGGAACAACAGCACAAGCCATCTATCTACAAAAAATTAGACATGCAAAATACTATCAGGTACTAAGTTCATGATAAATTTAAGTTCAATTAATCATATTACTTAAGAACTCCCACTTAGATAGACATCCCTCTAATCATCTAAGTGATCACGTGATCCAAATCAACTAAACCATGTCGGATCATCACGTGAGATGGAGTAGTTTCAATGGTGAACATCACTATGTTGATCATATCTACTATATGATTCACGCTTGACCTTTCGGTCTCAGTGTTCCGAGGCCATATCTGCATATGTTAGGCTCGTCAAGTTTAACCTGAGTATTCCGCATGTGCAACTGTTTTGCACCCGTTGGACGTAGAGCCTATCACACCCGATCATCACGTGGTGTCTCAGCATGATGAACTTTCGCAACGGTGCATACTCAGGGAGAACACTTTTATCTTGAAATTTAGTGAGAGATCATCTTATAATGCTATCGTCAGTCAAAGCGGCGCGACACCTTGATCTCCATTGTAGCATCGTTGTCGTCTCGCCAACTTATGCTTCTACGACTATCCCTACCGCTCAGTGATAAAGTAAAGTATTACAGGGCGATTGCATTGCATACAATAAAGCGACAACCATATGGCTCCTACCAGTTGCCGATAACTCGATTACAAAACATGATCATCTCATACAATAAAATTTAGCAGTATGCCTTGACCATATCACATCAGAACATACCCTGCAAAAATAAGTTAGACGTCCTCTACTTTGTTGTTGCAAGTTTTACGTGGATGCTACAGGCTTAGCATGAACCGTTCTTACCTACGCATCAAAACCACAACGATAGTTCGTCAAGTTAGTGTTGTTTTAACCTTCTCAAGGACCGGGCGTAGCCACACTTGGTTCAACTAAAGTTGGAGAAACTAACACCCGCCAGCCACCTGTGTGCAAAGCACGTCGGTAGAACCAGTCTCGCGTCAGCGTACGCGTAATATTGGTCCGGGCCGCTTCATCAAAGAATACCGCCAAACCAAAGTATGACATGCTGGTAAGCAGTATGACTTGTATCGCCCACAACTCACTTGTGTTCTATTCGTGCATATAACATCTAAACATAAAACCAGGCTCGGATGCCACTGTTGGAGAACGTAGTAATTTCAAAAAAATTCCTACGCACACACAGGATCATGGTGATGCATAGCAACGAGAGGAAAGAGTGTGTCCACATACCCTCGTAGACCAAAAGCGGAAGCGTTAGCACAACGTGGTTGATGTAGTCGTACGTCTTCACGATCCGACCGATCAAGTACCGAACGTACGACACCTCCGAGTTCTGCACACGTTCAACTCGATGACGTCCCTCGAACTCCGATCCGGCCGAGCTTTGAGGGAGAGTTCCGTCTGCACGATGGCGTGGTGACGATGATGATGTTCTACCGACGCAGGGCTTCGCCTAAGCACCGCTACGATATTATCAAGGTGGACTATGGTGGAGAGGGGCACCGCACACAGCTAAAAGATCCAAGAGATCAACTGTTGTGTCTATGGGGTGCCCCTCTCCTTCGTATATAAAGGGGGGAGGAGAGGGCTGGCCAAGGGGAGGAGGCGCGCCCAAGGGGGGAGTCCTACTCCCACCGGGAGTAGGACTCCTCCTTTTCCTATTTGGAGAGGGAGAGGGAAGGAAGAGGAAGGAGGGAGGAAGGAATGGGGGGCCGGCCCCCCTCCCAATTCGGATTGGGCTTGGGGGGGGGGCGCCCCCTCCCATGCTCCTTTCCCCTCCTTTCCACTAAAGCCCATTAAGGCCCATATACCTCCCGGCAGGTTCCGATAACCTCCCGGTGCTCCGGTATTATCTCGATCTCACCTGGAACCATTCCGATATACAAATATAGTCGTCCAATATATCGATCTTTATGTCTCGACCATTTCGAGACTCCTCGTCATGTCCATGATCACATCCGGGACTCTGAACTACCTTCGGTACATCAAAACACATAAAGTCATAGTATAACCGTCATCGAACTTTAAGCGTGCGGACCCTACGGGTTCGAGAACTATGTAGACATGAGCAAGACATGTCTCCGGTCAATAACCAATAGCGGAACCTGGATGCTCATATTGGCTCCCACATATTCTACGAAGATCTTTATCGGTCAAACCGCATAACAACATACGTTGTTCCCTTTGTCATCGGTATGTTACTTGCCCGAGATTCGATCGTCGGTATCTCAATACCTAGTTCAATCTCGTTACCGGCAAGTCTCTTTACTCGTTCCGTAATACATCATCCCGCAACTAACAATGCTTGCAAGGCTTATAGTGATGTGCATTACCGAGTGGGCCCAGAGATACCTCTCCGACAATCGGAGTGACAAATCCTAATCTCGAAACACGCCAACCCAACAAGTACCTTTGGAGACACCTATAGAGCACCTTTATAATCACCCAGTTATGTTGTGACGTTTCGTAGCACACAAAGTGTTCCTCTGATAAACGGGAGTTGCATAATCTCATAGTCATAGGAACATGTATAAGTCATGAAGAAAGCAATAGCAACATACTAAACGATTAAGTGCTAAGCTAACGGAATGGGTCAAGTCAGTCACATCATTCTCCTAATGATGTGATCCCGTTAATCAAATAACAACTCTTTGTCTATGGCTAGGAAACATAACCATCTTTGATCAACGAGCTAGTCAAGTAGAGGCATACTAGTGACACTCTGTTTGTCTATGTATTCACACATGTATCATGTTTCTGGTTAATACAATTCTAGCATGAATAATAAACATTTATCATGATATAAGGAAATAAATAATAACTTTATTATTGCCTCTAGGGCATATTTCCTTCGCCCATCCCCTGAGAACGTATCTGGTGCACCGGAGCTTCTTGTGCTACCGGTGCACTAGACTCGATTAGCATATTTTCAGATGTTCAAAAAATTCTGATTTTTTTGTTAGGACATTCACATAACATTAATGTATGTTGTCATAAAAATTCAAATCAAAATTTGGAACATAGCTCAATATATAAAAATGACAAATTCGACATTGAATAGAACATAACACAAGTTGGGCATTAGATTTGGCCCATTATTACATTGATGCCACATTTGTCATTTTTATATCTCGAGCGGTGTTTCAAATTATAGTTTAAAATTTTGTGACACATAGATTGATGTTTTTTCAATACATCAATTTTTTCTTGGATTTTTTTGAACTTTTTTACACTTCCGGTGCACCGGTAGCACAAGAAGCTCGGGTGCACCGGATACGTCCTCCCCATCCCCTGCCTCTATCTTTCCATGGATCCCATCCCCACCTCTTCTCAAACAAGCACACTGCTGCAACCCGACCACATCGGATATGGCCACCGGCGTGCTTCCTCTGCTGCAACAACGTGTATGTGTAGCAAGCCCGTTATGCAAAGATCAACCACCACGGGGTGCTCTCTCCGTTGCAGTCGTCGGCGTTGTTGTAAGTTTTTTCAACAACGGGCTTGTTGCAGGAATACATAGAAGAGGCCAGAGATCGATGCTAAGTTCGTTTGTAATGGAGGTTTTGTAACAAGGGTCTTGTTGCCGAAAATTAGAGAAGAAGAGATTCCGCAACATGAGTTCTGTTGTACAAAATTAGAGAAGAGGAGGTTTTGCAACAAGGGTCTTGTTCCAGGAAATTGGAGAAGAAAAGGTTTTGCAACAGGGGTCTTGTTGCAAGAAATTAGAGAAGACGAGTTTCTGCAATAGGGGTCTTGTTGCAGGAAGTTAGAGAAGAGAAAGTTTTGCAACAAGAGCATTATTGCAGAAAATTAGAATAGGGGAACGGGCAGCTCGCATCACTTAATCAGATGGCTCGCAACCTGACCGTTTTTTT